>NW_027198669.1:37500-41240 GCF_038502225.1 Cherax quadricarinatus | reverse complement strand
CCTCCATCAGTCCCTTAGCCAGAGACTGACCTCCAGCAGTCCCTTAGCCAGAGACTGACCTCCAGCAGTCCCTTAGCCAGGGACTGACCTCCAGCAGTCCCTTAGCCAGAGACTGGCCTCCAGCAGTCCCTTAGCCAGAGACTGACCTCCAGCAGTCCCTTAGCCAGAGACTGACCTCCAGCAGTCCCTTAGCCAGGGACTGGTCTCCAGCAGCCCCTTAGCCAGAGACTCACATCCAGCAGTCCCTTAGCCAGAGACTGACCTCCAGCAGTCCCTTAGCCAGGGACTGACCTCCAGCAGTCCCTTAGCCAGAGACTGGCCTCCAGCAGTCCCTTAGCCAGGGACTGACCTCCAGCAGTCCCTTAGCCAGAGACTGACCTCCAGCAGTCCCTTAGCCAGGGACTGACCTCCAGCAGTCCCTTAGCCAGAGACTGACCTCCAGCAGTCCCTTAGCCAGAGACTGACCTCCAGCAGTCCCTTAGCCAGAGACTGACCTCCAGCAGTCCCTTAGCCAGAGACTGACCTCCAGCAGTCCCTTAGCCAGAGACTGGCCTCCAGCAGTCCCTTAGCCAGAGACTGACCTCCAGCAGTCCCTTAGCCAGAGACTGGCCTCCAGCAGTCCCTTAGCCAGAGACTGACCTCCAGCAGTCCCTTAGCCAGTGACTGGCCTCCAGCAGTCCCTTAGCCAGAGACTGACCTCCAGCAGTCCCTTAGCCAGAGACTGGCCTCCATCAGTCCCTTAGCCAGAGACTGACCTCCAGCAATCCCTTAGCCAGAGACTGGCCTCCAGCAGTCCCTTAGCCAGGGACTGACCTCCAGCAGTCCCTTAGCCAGAGACTGGCCTCCAGCAGTCCCTTAGCCAGAGACTGACCTCCAGCAGTCCCTTAGCCAGAGACTGACCTCCAGCAGTCCCTTAGCCAGAGACTGACCTCCAGCAGTCCCTTAGCCAGAGACTGACCTCCAGCAGTCCCTTAGCCAGGGACTGGCCTCCAGCAGTCCCTTAGCCAGAGACTGGCCTCCAGCAGTCCCTTAGCCAGAGACTGGCCTCCAGCAGTCCCTTAGCCAGGGACTGACCTCCAGCAGTCCCTTAGCCAGAGACTGACCTCCAGCAGTCCCTTAGCCAGAGACTGACCTCCAGCAGTCCCTTAGCCAGGGACTGACCTCCAGCAGTCCCTTAGCCAGAGACTGACCTCCAGCAGTCCCTTAGCCAGAGACTGGCCTCCAGCAGTCCCTTAGCCAGAGACTGACCTCCAGCAGTCCCTTAGCCAGGGACTGGCCTCCAGCAGTCCCTTAGCCAGGGACTGGCCTCCAGCAGTCCCTTAGCCAGAGACTGACCTCCAGCAGTCCCTTAGCCAGAGACTGACCTCCAGCAGTCCCTTAGCCAGAGACTGACCTCCAGCAGTCCCTTAGCCAGAGACTGACCTCCAGCAGTCCCTTAGCCAGGGACTGACCTCCAGCAGTCCCTTAGCCAGAGACTGACCTCCAGCAGTCCCTTAGCCAGGGACTGACCTCCAGCAGTCCCTTAGCCAGAGACTGACCTCCAGCAGTCCCTTAGCCAGAGATTGACCTCCACCAGTCCTTTAGCCAGGGACTGACATCCAGCAGTCCCTTAGCCAGAGACTGACCTCCAGCAGTCCCTTAGCCAGGGACTGACCTCCAGCAGTCCCTTAGCCAGAGACTGACCTCCAGCAGTCCCTTAGCCAGAGATTGACCTCCAGCAGTCCTTTAGCCAGGGACTGACATCCAGCAGTCCCTTAGCCAGAGACTGACCTCCAGCAGTCCCTTAGCCAGAGACTGACCTCCAGCAGTCCCTTAGCCAGGGACTGACCTCCAGCAGTCCCTTAGCCAGAGACTGACCTCCAGCAGTCCCTTAGCCAGAGACTGACCTCCAGCAGTCCCTTAGCCAGAGACTGACCTCCAGCAGTCCCTTAGCCAGAGACTGACCTCCAGCAGTCCCTTAGCCAGAGACTGACCTCCAGCAGTCCCTTAGCCAGGGACTGACCTCCAGCAGTCCCTTAGCCAGGGACTGACCTCCAGCAGTCCCTTAGCCAGGGACTGACCTCCAGCAGTCCCTTAGCCAGGGACTGACCTCCAGCAGTCCCTTAGCCAGAGACTGACCTCCAGCAGTCCCTTAGCCAGAGATTGACCTCCAGCAGTCCTTTAGCCAGGGACTGACATCCAGCAGTCCCTTAGCCAGAGACTGACCTCCAGCAGTCCCTTAGCCAGGGACTGACCTCCAGCAGTCCCTTAGCCAGAGACTGACCTCCAGCAGTCCCTTAGCCAGAGATTGACCTCCAGCAGTCCTTTAGCCAGGGACTGACATCCAGCAGTCCCTTAGCCAGAGACTGACCTCCAGCAGTCCCTTAGCCAGAGATTGACCTCCAGCAGTCCTTTAGCCAGGGACTGACATCCAGCAGTCCCTTAGCCAGAGACTGACCTCCAGCAGTCCCTTAGCCAGAGACTGACCTCCAGCAGTCCCTTAGCCAGGGACTGACCTCCAGCAGTCCCTTAGCCAGAGACTGACCTCCAGCAGTCCCTTAGCCAGAGACTGACCTCCAGCAGTCCCTTAGCCAGAGACTGACCTCCAGCAGTCCCTTAGCCAGAGACTGACCTCCAGCAGTCCCTTAGCCAGGGACTGACCTCCAGCAGTCCCTTAGCCAGGGACTGACCTCCAGCAGTCCCTTAGCCAGGGACTGACCTCCAGCAGTCCCTTAGCCAGGGACTGACCTCCAGCAGTCCCTTAGCCAGGGACTGACCTCCAGCAGTCCCTTAGCCAGAGACTGACCTCCAGCAGTCCCTTAGCCAGAGATTGACCTCCAGCAGTCCTTTAGCCAGGGACTGACATCCAGCAGTCCCTTAGCCAGAGACTGACCTCCAGCAGTCCCTTAGCCAGGGACTGACCTCCAGCAGTCCCTTAGCCAGAGACTGACCTCCAGCAGTCCCTTAGCCAGAGATTGACCTCCAGCAGTCCTTTAGCCAGGGACTGACATCCAGCAGTCCCTTAGCCAGAGACTGACCTCCAGCAGTCCCTTAGCCAGAGACTGACCTCCAGCAGTCCCTTAGCCAGGGACTGACCTCCAGCAGTCCCTTAGCCAGAGACTGACCTCCAGCAGTCCCTTAGCCAGAGACTGACCTCCAGCAGTCCCTTAGCCAGAGACTGACCTCCAGCAGTCCCTTAGCCAGAGACTGACCTCCAGCAGTCCCTTAGCCAGAGACTGACCTCCAGCAGTCCCTTAGCCAGGGACTGACCTCCAGCAGTCCCTTAGCCAGGGACTGACCTCCAGCAGTCCCTTAGCCAGGGACTGACCTCCAGCAGTCCCTTAGCCAGGGACTGACCTCCAGCAGTCCCTTAGCCAGGGACTGACCTCCAGCAGTCCCTTAGCCAGGGACTGACCTCCAGCAGTCCCTTAGCCAGGGACTGACCTCCAGCAGTCCCTTAGCCAGGGACTGACCTCCAGCAGTCCCTTAGCCCGGCTGAGGGACTGCTAGAGGATGTGTCAGCACACAAATGTCACATCATCCAGTAGCAACACACAAGTGTCGTCACATCCTCCAGTAGCAACACACAAGTGTCGTCACATCCTCCAGTAGCAACACACAAGTGTCGTCACATCATCCAGTAGCAACACACACAAGTGTCGTCACATCATCCAGTAGCAACACAAGTGTCGTCACATCCTCCGTAGCAACACACACAAGTGTCGTCACATCATCCAGTAGCAACACACACAAGTGTCGTC
>NW_027198669.1:22500-32500 GCF_038502225.1 Cherax quadricarinatus | reverse complement strand
TCATACATCAGGTACCCGCCAGATGAATCATACACATCAGTACCCACCAGATGAATCATACACATCAGGTACCCACCGGATGAATCATACGCATCAGTATCCACGGAGATGAATCATACATATCAGTACCCACCAGATGGATCATACACATCAGTACCCACGAGATGGATCATACACATCATACCCACAGGATGAATCATACACATCAGTACCCACCAGATGGAATCATACACTTCAGTACCCACCAGATGAATCATACACATCAGTACCCACGAGATGAATCATACACATCAGTACCCACGAGATGAATCATACACATCAGTACCCACCAGATGAATCATACACATCAGTACCCACGAGATGAATCATACACATCAGTACCCACCAGATGAATCATACACATCAGTACCCACCAGATGAATCATACACATCAGTATCCACGAGATGAATCATACACATCAGTACCCACCAGATGAATCATACACATCAGTACCCACGAGATGAATCATACACATCAGTACCCACGAGATGAATCATACACATCAGTACCCACGAGATGAATCATACACATCAGTACCCACCAGATGAATCATACACATCAGTACCCACCAGATGAATCATACACATCAGTACCCACCAGATGAATCATACACATCAGTACCCACCAGATGAATGTACCCACGAGATGAATCATACACATCAGTACCCACCAGATGAATCATACACATCAGTACCCACGAGATGAATCATACACATCAGTACCCACGAGATGAATCATACACATCAGTACCCACCAGATGAATCATACACATCAGTACCCACCAGATGAATCATACACATCAGTACCCACCAGATGAATCATACACATCAGTACCCACCAGATGAATCATACACATCAGTACCCACCAGATGAATCATACACATCAGTACCCACGAGATGAATCATACACATCAGTACCCACCAGATGAATCATACACATCAGTACCCACCAGATGAATCATACACATCAGTACCCACCAGATGAATCATACACATCAGTACCCACGAGATGAATCATACACATCAGTAACCCACCAGATGAATCATACACATCAGTACCCACGAGATGAATCATACACATCAGTACCCACCAGATGAATCATACACATCAGTACCCACCAGATGAATCATACACATCAGTACCCACCAGATGAATCATACACATCAGTACCCACCAGATGAATCATACACATCAGTACCCACCAGATGAATCATACACATCAGTACCCACCAGATGAATCATACACATCAGTACCCACCAGATGAATCATACACATCAGTACCCACCAGATGAATCATACACATCAGTACCCACCAGATGAATCATACACATCAGTACCCACCAGATGAATCATACACATCAGTACCCACCAGATGAATCATACACATCAATCTCAATATTGATGGAGTTAAACCATTACATGACTATAAACCTGGGGCAGCCAGGTCACTAGCCAGGTCACTAGCCAGGTCACTAGCCAGGTCACTAGCCAGGTCACTAGCCAGGTCACTTGCCAGGTCACTAGCCAGGTCACTAGCCAGGTCACTAGCCAGGTCACTAGCCAGGTCACTAGCCAAAGCCAATAACCAGGTCACTAGCCAGGTCACTAGTCAAGCCATTAGTAAGGCCACTAGCCTGGCCAATAGCCAGGCCAATAGCCAGGCCAATAGCCTGGCCAATAGCCATGCCAATAGCCAGGCCAATAGCCAGGCCAGTAGCCATGCCAATAGCCATGCCAATAGCCAGGCCAGTAGCCAGGCCAATAGCCATGCCAATAGCCAGGCCAGTAGCCAGGCCAATAGCCATGCCAATAGCCAGGCCAATAGCCAGGCCAATAGCCAGGCCAATAGCCAGGCCAGTAGCCAGGCCAATAGCCAGGCCAATAGCCAGGCCAATAGCCAGACCAATAGCCAGACCAATAGCCAGACCAATAGCCAGACCAATAGCCAGACCAATAGCCAGACCAATAGCCAGACCAATAGCCAGACCAATAGCCAGACCAATAGCCAGGCCAATAGCCAGGCCAATAGCCAGACCAATAGCCAGACCAATAGCCAGACCAATAGCCAGACCAATAGCCAGACCAATAGCCAGGCCAATAGCCAGGCCAATAGCCAGACCAATAGCCAGACCAATAGCCAGACCAATAGCCAGACCAATAGCCAGACCAATAGCCAGACCAATAGCCAGACCAATAGCCAGACCAATAGCCAGGCCAATAGCCAGGCCAATAGCCAGACCAATAGCCAGACCAATAGCCAGACCAATAGCCAGACCAATAGCCAGGCCAATAGCCAGGCCAATAGCCAGACCAATAGCCAGACCAATAGCCAGACCAATAGCCAGACCAATAGCCAGACCAATAGCCAGACCAATAGCTAAGACCAATAGCTAAGACTAATACTTAAGTCGTTCAAAATTAATATATTTGGTGACTGCAGAAACGCTTTATTCATCATAAATAACGTAAATGGTGAATGAGACTCTCAGTAAATAACGCAGAGAGGCCACGGTAATTTACAACATTCATTACCTAAGATTTACAGGGAAGCCGGTGATTTACTCACATATTTTTTTAATGTTTGTAAATTATTCTTGTCTTATGAGGGTTTCCTTGTGGGTTATTATTGATGAAATTGTTAATAATCTAGCTGTTGTTGGCTACGGTGATGTACTGACAGCCTGTCACCAGCTGTTGTTGGCTACGGTGTACTGACAGCCTGTCACCAGCTGTTGTTGGCTACGGTGTACTGACAGCCTGTCACCAGCTGTTGTTGGCTACTGTGATGTACTGACAGCCTGTCACCAGCTGTTGTTGGCTACGGTGTACTGACAGCCTGTCACCAGCTGTTGTTGGCTACGGTGTACTGACAGCCTGTCACCAGCTGCTGTTGGCTACGGTGATGTACTGACAGCCTGTCACCAGCTGTTGTTGGCTACGGTGTACTGACAGCCTGTCACCAGCTGCTGTTGGCTACGGTGTACTGACAGCCTGTCACCAGCTGCTGTTGGCTACGGTGATGTACTGACAGCCTGTCACCAGCTGTTGTTGGCTACGGTGTACTGACAGCCTGTCACCAGCTGCTGTTGGCTACGGTGTACTGACAGCCTGTCACCAGCTGTTGTTGGCTACGGTGATGTACTGACAGCCTGTCACCAGCTGTTGTTGGCTACGGTGATGTACTGACAGCCTGTCACCAGCTGTTGTTGGCTACGGTGATGTACTGACAGCCTGCCACCAGCTGTTGTTGGCTACGGTGATGTACTGACAGCCTGTCACCAGCTGTTGTTGGCTACGGTGTACTGACAGCCTGTCACCAGCTGTTGTTGGCTACGGTGATGTACTGACAGCCTGTCAACAGCTGTTGTTGGCTACGGTGATGTACTGACAGCCTGTCACCAGCTGTTGTTGGCTACGGTGATGTACTGACAGCCTGTCACCAGCTGTTGTTGGCTACGGTGATGTACTGACAGCCTGTCACCAGCTGTTGTTGGCTACGGTGATGTACTGACAGCCTGTCACCAGCTGTTGTTGGCTACGGTGATGTACTGACAGCCTGTCACCAGCTGTTGTTGGCTACGGTGATGTACTGACAGCCTGTCACCAGCTGTTGTTGGCTACGGTGATGTACTGACAGCCTGTCACCAGCTGTTGTTGGCTACGGTGATGTACTGACAGCCTGTCACCAGCTGTTGTTGGCTACGGTGATGTACTGACAGCCTGTCACCAGCTGTTGTTGGCTACGGTGATGTACTGACAGCCTGTCACCAGCTGTTGTTGGCTACGGTGATGTACTGACAGCCTGTCACCAGCTGTTGTTGGCTACGGTGATGTACTGACAGCCTGTCACCAGCTGTTGTTGGCTACGGTGATGTACTGACAGCCTGTCACCAGCTGTTGTTGGCTACGGTGATGTACTGACAGCCTGTCACCAGCTGTTGTTGGCTACGGTGATGTACTGACAGCCTGTCACCAGCTGTTGTTGGCTACGGTGATGTACTGACAGCCTGTCACCAGCTGTTGTTGGCTACGGTGATGTACTGACAGCCTGTCACCAGCTGTTGTTGGCTACGGTGTACTGACAGCCTGCCACCAGCTGTTGTTGGCTACGGTGATGTACTGACAGCCTGTCACCAGCTGTTGTTGGCTACGGTGATGTACTGACAGCCTGTCACCAGCTGTTGTTGGCTACGGTGATGTACTGACAGCCTGTCACCAGCTGTTGTTGGCTACGGTGATGTACTGACAGCCTGTCACCAGCTGTTGTTGGCTACGGTGATGTACTGACAGCCTGTCACCAGCTGTTGTTGGCTACGGTGATGTACTGACAGCCTGTCACCAGCTGTTGTTGGCTACGGTGATGTACTGACAGCCTGTCACCAGCTGTTGTAGGTACGGTGATGTACTGACAGCCTGTCACCAGCTGTTGTTGGCTACGGTGATGTACTGACAGCCTGTCACCAGCTGTTGTAGGTACGGTGATGTACTGACAGCCTGTCACCAGCTGTTGTTGGCTACGGTGATGTACTGACAGCCTGTCACCAGCTGTTGTTGGCTACGGTGATGTACTGACAGCCTGTCACCAGCTGTTGTTGGCTACGGTGATGTACTGACAGCCTGTCACCAGCTGTTGTTGGCTACGGTGATGTACTGACAGCCTGTCACCAGCTGTTGCTGGCTACGGTGATGTACTGACAGCCTGTCACCAGCTGTTGTTGGCTACGATGATGTATTGACAGCCTGTCACCAGCTGTTGTAGGTAGGTGATGTACTGACAGCCTGTCACCAGCTGTTGTAGGTACGGTGATGTACTGACAGCCTGTCACCAGCTGTTGTTGGCTACGGTGATGTACTGACAGCCTGTCACCAGCTGTTGTTGGCTACGGTGATGTACTGACAGCCTGTCACCAGCTGTTGTTGGCTACGGTAATGTACTGACAGCCTGTCACCAGCTGTTGTTGGCTACGGTGATGTACTGACACCCTGTCACCAGCTGTTGTTGGCTACGGTGATGTACTGACAGCCTGTCACCAGCTGTTGGCTACGGTGATGTACTGACAGCCTGTCACCAGCTGTTGTTGGCTACGGTGATGTATTGACAGCATGTCACCAGCTGTTGTTGGCTACGGTGATGTACTGACAGCCTGTCACCAGCTGTTGTAGGTACGGTGATGTGCTGACAGCCTGTCACCAGCTGTTGTTAGCTACGGCGATGTACTGACAGCCTGTCACCAGCTGTTGTTGGCTACGGTGATGTACTGACAGCCTGTCACCAGCTGTTGTAGGTACGGTGATGTACTGACAGCCTGTCACCAGCTGTTGTTGGCTACGGTGATGTACTGACAGCCTGTCACCAGCTGTTGTTGGTACGGTGATGTACTGACAGCCTGTCACCAGCTGTTGTTGGCTACGGTGATGTACTGACAGCCTGTCACCAGCTGTTGTTCGCTACGGTGATGTACTGACAGCCTGTCACCAGCTGTTGTTGGCTACGGTGATGTACTGACAGCCTGTCACCAGCTGTTGTTGGCTACGGTGATGTACTGACAGCCTGTCACCAGCTGTTGTTGGCTACGGTGATGTACTGACAGCCTGTCACCAGCTGTTGTTGGCTACGGTGATGTACTGACAGCCTGTCACCAGCTGTTGTAGGTACGGTGATGTACTGACAGCCTGTCACCAGCTGTTGTAGGTACGGTGATGTACTGACAACCTGTCACCAGCTGTTGTAGGTACGGTGATGTACTGACAGCCTGTCACCAGCTGTTGTAGGTACGGTGATGTACTGACAGCCTGTCACCAGCTGTTGTAGGTACGGTGATGTACTGACAGCCTGTCACCAGCTGTTGTTGGCTACGGTGATGTACTGACAGCCTGTCACCAGCTGTTGTAGGTACGGTGATGTACTGACAGCCTGTCACCAGCTGTTGTAGGTACGGTGATGTACTGACAGCCTGTCACCAGCTGTTGTAGGTTAGGTTTGTCAGGAAGGTGAACAGGTGAACAGGTGAACATGCGGTCTTAATGACCCCCAGTGAACAGGTGAACATGCAGCCTTAATGACTCCCAGTGAACAGGTGAACATGCAGCCTTAATGACCCCCAGTGAACAGGTGAACATGCAGCCTTAATGACCCCCAGTGAACAGGTGAACATGCAGCCTTAATGACTCCCAGTGAACAGGTGAACATGCAGCCTTAATGACCCCCAGTGAACAGGTGAACATGCAGCCTTAATGACTCCCAGTGAACAGGTGAACATGCAGCCTTAATGACCCCCAGTGAACAGGTAAACATGCGGCCTTAATGACCCCCAGTGAACAGGTGAACATGCAGCCTTAATGACTCCCAGTGAACAGGTGAACATGCAGCCTTAATGACCCCCGTGTAGTAGATAAACTTAAAATCTAATTAATTAGAGCACTCGTGCTGGGAGAGAAGGCAACATGGCGACACGTGAGTGCGACCTAATTAATTGCCAGGTAATTAACGGGGCGCACACAGACACTTGTAAAACAAGGGACCAGGAACAAGTGAGGAGAAATGTAAGTTTAAATCTAAGAGTTGTTCATAGCTGGGTTGGTAGCGCAGTCACCTCACGCTGAGTGTCCATGGTTCGATCCCCGGTATGGGTGAAAAACATTGGGCGTGTTTCCTTAAACCTGTTGTCACTGTTCACCTAACAGTAAGTAGGTACCTGGGTGTTATTTACGTTACACCTGCTGTCTCTGATCACCTAACAGTAAGTAGGTACCTGGGTGTTAGTTACCTTACACCTGCTGTCACTGTTCACCTAATAGTAAGTAGGTACCTGGGTGTTAGTTACCTTACACGTGCTGTCTCTGATCACCTAACAGTAAGTAGATACCTGGGTGCTAGTTACCTTACACCTGCTGTCTCTGATCACCTAACAGTAAGTAGGTACCTGGGTGTTAGTTACCTTACACCTGCTGTCTCTGATCACCTAACAGTAAGTAGGTACCTGGGTGTTAGTTACCTTACACCTGCTGTCTCTAATCACCTAACAGTAAGTAGGTACCTGGGTGTTAGCTACATTACACCTGCTGTGTCTGTTCGGAAGCAGCAAGTACGTACCTTGGGTGTTAGTTGACTGGTGTGGGTGGCATCCTGGGGACAAAATTAACCTAAGTAGCAGGAAATGCTCTGCATAACCAGGGCTGATGTCATTGATGTCAGCTATGGTCTGTATAAGTTGTATCGTGTACTTGTAGTAATAAAGATTATTATATATACAGGTTTAGTAACTAAACTGAGTTTGGTTTACTGATGTCTTACATAGTGATTTTAACTTACCTTAAAGTACTGATAAACCAGTCAGGTGTAACACTCTACCTACTACCTACTACCAGTGGTAGTAGGTTGGTAGACAGCAACCACCCAGGGAGGTACTACCGTCCTGTGGTAGTAGGTTGGTAGACAGCAACCACCCAGGGAGGTACTACCTTCCTGTGGTAGTAGGTTGGTAGACAGCAACCACCCAGGGAGGTACTACCGTCCTGTGGTAGTAGGTTGGTAGACAGCAACCACCCAGGGAGGTACTACCGTCCTGTGGTAGTAGGTTGGTAGACAGCAACCACCCAGGGAGGTACTACCGTCCTGTGGTAGTAGGTTGGTAGACAGCAACCACCCAGGGAGGTACTACCGTCCTGTGGTAGTAGGTTGGTAGACAGCAACCACCCAGGGAGGTACTACCGTCCTGTGGTAGTAGGTTGGTAGACAGCTACCACCCAGGGAGGTATTACCGTCCTGTGGTAGTAGGTTGGTAGACAACAACCACCCAGGGAGGTACTACCGTCCTGTGGTAGTAGGTTGGTAGACAGCAACCACCCAGGGAGGTACTACCGTCCTGTGGTAGTAGGTTGGTAGACAGCAACCACCCAGGGAGGTATTACCGTCCTGTGGTAGTAGGTTGGTAGACAACAACCACCCAGGGAGGTACTACCATCCTGTGGTAGTAGATTGGTAGACAACAACCACCCAGGGAAGTACCACCGTCCTGTGGTAGTAGGTTGGTAGACAACAACCACCCAGGGAGGTACTACCGTCCTGTGGTAGTAGGTTGGTAGACAGCAACCACCCAGGGAGGTATTACCGTCCTGTGGTAGTAGGTTGGTAGACAACAACCACCCAGGGAGGTACTACCATCCTGTGGTAGTAGATTGGTAGACAACAACCACCCAGGGAGGTACCACCGTCCTGTGGTAGTAGGTTGGTAGACAGCAACCACCCAGGGAGGTATTACCGTCCTGTGGTAGTAGGTTGGTAGACAGCAACCACCCAGGGAGGTACTACCGTCCTGTGGAAGTAGGTTGGTAGACAGCAACCACCCAGGGAGGTATTATTTGGCACGACATATATATATATATATATATATATATATATATATATATATATATATATATATATATATATATATATATATATATATATATATATATATATATATATATATATATATATATACCACTCTGGGTTTTCTATTTTCTTACTAGTTCTTGTTCTTGTTTATTTCCTGTTATCTCCACGGGGAAGTGGAAGATAATTGTTCCTCCGTCACGTTGCGTCGTAAGAGACCCCTAACATGCCAGCACCGAGGGACTAGTAACAACTTCTGTATACATTACTGAAGTTAAAAAAAAACTTGTTTTTGAGTTCATTTTTGTTTTTAGGTCTCCCTGTCTCGGTGGGATATGGCCGCTTTGTTGAAAATTAAAGGAATTTATCATAGCCTGTCCAACGCTACCTTAACCTAGACTAAATATATATATATATATATATATATATATATATATATATATATATATATATATATATATATATATATATATATATATATATATATATAAACTTTTGAAAATCAACGTTATAAAGAGTGAGTTGTGTTTTATGTGATCAGTGAAGTTAGTTTATTTATCTTCTGATGCCTTATCTCTCTTATTATTATTATTATTATTATTATTATTATTATTATTATTAGTAGTAGTAGTAGTAGCAGTAGTAGTAGTAGTAGTAGTAATAATAATAATAGTTTATTTATATACTGATGCCTTATCTCTCTTATTATTATTATTATTATTATTATTATTATTATTATTATTATTATTATTATTATTATTATTATTATTATTATTATTATTATTATTATCTCTCTTATTATTATTATTATTATTATTATTATTATCTCTCTTATTATTATTATTATTATTATTATTATTATTATTATTATTATTATTATTATTATTATTATTATTATTATTATTATTATTATTATTATTATTATTATTATTATTATCTCTCTTATTATTATTATTATTATTATTATTATTATATCTCTTATTATTATTATTATTATTATTATTATTATTATTATTATTATTATTATTATTATTATTATTATTATTCTATTATTATTCTGTTATTATTATTATTATTATTATTATTATTATTCTATTATTATTATTATTTTATTATTATTATTATTCTATTATTATTATTATTATAATTATTATTATTATCTCTCTTATTATTATTATTATTATTATTATCTCTCTTATTATTATTATTATTATTATTATTATTATTATTATTATTATTATTATTATCTCTCTTATTATTATTATTATTATTATTATTATTATTATTATTATTATTATTATTATTATTATTATTATTATTATTATCTATCTTATTATTATTATTATTATTATTATTATTATTATTATTATTATTATCTCTCTTATTATTATTATTATTATTATTATTATTATTATTATCTCTCTTATTATTATTATTATTATTATTATTATTATTATTATTATTATTATTATTATTATTATTATTATTATTATTATTCTTTATTATTATTATTATTATTATTATTATCTCTCTTATTATTATTATTATTATTATTATTATTATTATTATTATTATTATTATTAT
>NW_027198669.1:0-10000 GCF_038502225.1 Cherax quadricarinatus | reverse complement strand
TTGGAGTATGCGGCACCAGTTTGGAACCCACACCTAGCCAAGCACGTAAAGAAACTAGAGAAAGTGCAAAGGTTTGCAACAAGACTAGTCCCAGAGCTAAGAGGTATGTCCTACGAGGAGAGGTTAAGGGAAATCAACCTGACGACACTGGAGGACAGGAGAGATAGGGGGGACATGATAACGACATACAAAATACTGAGAGGAATTGACAAGGTGGACAAAGACAGGATGTTCCAGAGATTGGACACAGTAACAAGGGGACACAGTTGGAAGTTGAAGACACAGATGAATCACAGGGATGTTAGGAAGTATTTCTTCAGCCACAGAGTAGTCAGTAAGTGGAATAGTTTGGGAAGCGATGTAGTGGAGGCAGGATCCATACATAGCTTTAAGCAGAGGTATGATAAAGCTCACGGTTCAGGGAGAGTGACCTAGTAGCGATCAGTGAAGAGGCGGGGCCAGGAGCTCGGACTCGACCCCCGCAACCTCAACTAGGTGAGTACAACTAGGTGAGTACACACACACACACACACACACACACACACACACACACACACACACACACACACACACACACACACACACACACACACACACACACACACACACACACACACACACACACACACACACACACACACACACACACACACACACACACACACACACACACACACACACACACACACACACACACACACACACACACACACACACACACACACACACACACACACACACACACACACACACACACACACACACACACACACACACACACACACACACACACACACACACACACACCCCCACACCACCCCAGCGTACAGAGGGAGGGGGGGTCAGCGCCCCCTCACCACCCCAGCGTACAGAGGGAGGGGGTCAGCGCCCCCTCACCACCCCAGCGTACAGAGGGAGGTGGTCAGCGCCCCCTCTCCACCCCAGTGTAGAGGGAGGGGGTCAGGGATCCCTCACCACCCCAGCGTACAGAGGGAGGGGTTCAGCGCCCCCTCACCACCCCAGCGTACAGAGGGAGGGGGTCAGCGCCCCCTCACCACCCCAGCGTACAGAGGGAGGTGGTCAGCGCCCCCTCACCAGCCCAGCGTACAGAGGGAGGGGGTCAGCGCCCCCTAACCACCCCAGTGTACAGAGGGAGGGGGTCAGCGCCCCCTCACCACCCCAGTGTACAGAGGGAGGGGGTCAGCGCCCCCTCACCACCCCAGTGTACAGAGGGAGGGGGTCAGCGCCCACTCACCACCCCAGTGTGCAGGGGGAGGGGGGTCAGCGCCCCCTCACCACCCCAGTGTGCAGGGGAGGAGGGGGTCAGCGCCCCCTCACCACCCCAGTGTGCAGAGGGAGGGGGTCAGCGCCCCCTCACCACCCCAGTGTACAGAGGGAGGGGGTCAGCGCCCCCTCACCACCCCAGTGTACAGAGGGAGGGGGTCAGCGCCCCCTCACCACCCCAGTGTGCAGGGGGAGGGGGGTCAGCGCCCCCTCACCACCCCAGTGTGCAGGGGGAGGGGGGTCAGCGCCCCCTCACCACCCCAGTGTGCAGGGGGAGGGGGGTCAGCGCCCCCTCACCACCCCAGTGTGCAGGGGGAGGGGGGTCAGCGCTCCCTCTCCAAACCAGAGGAAAGAAAGCGGGAAATATTGTAAGGGCCTTTCCCATGATGCGTTGGTAGTTGGAACCAGGCGTTCCTGAGTACAGGTAGTTTGAGTCCTACCTGAGTACAGGTAGTTTGAGTCCTACCTGAGTACAGGTAGTTTGAGTCCTACCTGAGTACAGGTAGTTTGAGTCCTACCTGAGTGCAGGTAGTTTGAGTCCTACCTGAGTACAGGTAGTTTGAGTCCTACCTGAGTACAGGTAGTTTGAGTCCTACCTGAGTACAGGTAGTTTGAGTCCTACCTGAGTACAGGTAGTTTGAGTCCTACCTGAGTACAGGTAGTTTGAGTCCTACCTGAGTACAGGTAGTTTGAGTCCTACCTGAGTACAGGTAGTTTGAGTCCTACCTGAGTACAGGTAGTTTGAGTCCTACCTGAGTACAGGCAGTTTGAGTCCTACCTGAGTACAAGTAGTTTGAGTCCTACCTGAGTACAGGTAGTTTGAGTCCTACCTGAGTACAGGTAGTTTGAGTCCTACCTGAGTACAGGTAGTTTGAGTCCTACCTGAGTACAGGTAGTTTGAGTCCTACCTGAGTACAGGTAGTTTGAGTCCTACCTGAGTACAGGTAGTTTGAGTCCTACCTGAGTACAGGTAGTTTGAGTCCTACCTGAGTGCAGGTAGTTTGAGTCCTACCTGAGTACAGGTAGTTTGAGTCCTACCTGAGTACAGGTAGTTTGAGTCCTACCTGAGTACAGGTAGTTTGAGTCCTACCTGAGTACAGGTAGTTTGAGTCCTACCTGAGTACAGGCAGTTTGAGTCCTACCTGAGTACAGGTAGTTTGAGTACTACCTGAGTACAGGTAGTTTGAGTCCTACCTGAGTACAGGTAGTTTGAGTCCTACCTGAGTACAGGTAGTTTGAGTCCTACCTGAGTACAGGTAGTTTGAGTCCTACCTGAGTACAGGTAGTTTGAGTCCTACCTGAGTACAGGTAGTTTGAGTCCTACCTGAGTACAGGTAGTTTGAGTCCTACCTGAGTACAAGTAGTTTGAGTCCTACCTGAGTACAGGTAGTTTGAGTCCTACCTGAGTACAGGCAGTTTGAGTCCTACCTGAGTACAAGTAGTTTGAGTCCTACCTGAGTACAGGTAGTTTGAGTCCTACCTGAGTACAGGTAGTTTGAGTCCTACCTGAGTACAGGTAGTTTGAGTCCTACCTGAGTACAGGTAGTTTGAGTCCTACCTGAGTACAGGTAGTTTGAGTCCTACCTGAGTACAGGTAGTTTGAGTCCTACCTGAGTACAGGTAGTTTGAGTCCTACCTGAGTACAGGTAGTTTGAGTCCTACCTGAGTACAGGTAGTTTGAGTCCTACCTGAGTACAGGTAGTTTGAGTCCTACCTGAGTACAGGTAGTTTGAGTCCTACCTGAGTACAGGTAGTTTGAGTCCTACCTGAGTACAGGTAGTTTGAGTCCTACCTGAGTACAGGTAGTTTGAGTCCTACCTGAGTACAGGTAGTTTGAGTCCTACCTGAGTACAGGTAGTCTGAGTCCTACCTGAGTACAGGTAGTCTGAGTCCTACCTGAGTACAGGTAGTTTGAGTCCTACCTGAGTACAGGTAGTTTGAGTCCTACCTGAGTACAGGTAGTTTGAGTCCTACCTGAGTACAGGTAGTCTGAGTCTTACCTGAGTACAGGTAGTTTGAGTCCTACCTGAGTACAGGTAGTTTGAGTCCTACCTGAGTACAGGTAGTTTGAGTCCTACCTGAGTACAGGTAGTTTGAGTCCTACCTGAGTACAGGTAGTCTGAGTCCTACCTACAGGTAGTTTGAGTCTACCTGAGTACAGGTAGTCCTTACAAGCAGTTTGAGTCCTACCTGAGTACAAGTAGTTTGAGTCCTACCTGAGTACAGGTAGTTTGAGTCCTACCTGAGTACAGGTAGTCCTACCTGAGTACATGTAGTTTGAGTCCTACCTGAGTACAGGTAGTTTGAGTCCTACATGAGTACAGGTAGTTTGAGTCCTACCTGAGTACAGGGAGTTTGAGTCCTACCTGAGTACAGGTAGTTTGAGTCCTAGTACAGGTAGTTTGAATCCTACCTGAGTACAGGTAGTTTGAGTCCTACCTGAGTACAGGTAGTTTGAGTCCTACCTGAGTACAGGTAGTTTGAGTCCTACCTGAGTACAGGTAGTTTGAGTCCTACCTGAGTACAGGTAGTTTGAGTCCTACCTGAGTACAGGTAGTCTGAGTCCTACCTGAGTACAGGTAGTTTGAGTCCTACCTGAGTACAGGTAGTTTGAGTCCTACCTGAGTACAGGTAGTTTGAGTCCTACCTGAGTACAGGTAGTTTGAGTCCTACCTGAGTACAGGTAGTTTGAGTCCTACCTGAGTACAGGTAGTTTGAGTCCTACCTGAGTACAGGTAGTTTGAGTCCTACCTGAGTACAGGTAGTTTGAGTCCTACCTGAGTACAGGTAGTTTGAGTCCTACCTGAGTACAGGTAGTCTGAGTCGTACCTGAGTACAGGTAGTTTGAGTCCTACCTGAGTACAGGTAGTTTGAGTCCTACCTGAGTACAGGTAGTTTGAGTCCTACCTGAGTACAGGTAGTTTGAGTCCTACCTGAGTACAGGTAGTTTGAGTCCTACCTGAGTACAGGTAGTTTGAGTCCTACCTGAGTACAGGTAGTTTGAGTCCTACCTGAGTACAGGTAGTTTGAGTCCTACCTGAGTACAGGTAGTTTGAGTCCTACCTGAGTACAGGTAGTTTGAGTCCTACCTGAGTACAGGTAGTTTGAGTCCTACCTGAGTACAGGTAGTTTGAGTCCTACCTGAGTACAGGTAGTTTGAGTCCTACCTGAGTACAGGTAGTTTGAGTCCTACCTGAGTACAGGTAGTTTGAGTCCTACCTGAGTACAGGTAGTTTGAGTCCTGCCTGAGTACAGGTAGTTTGAGTCCTACCTGAGTACAGGTAGTTTGAGTCCTACCTGAGTACAGGTAGTTTGAGTCCTACCTGAGTACAGGTAGTTTGAGTCCTACCTGAGTACAGGTAGTTTGAGTCCTACCTGAGTACAGGTAGTTTGAGTCCTACCTGAGTAAAGGTAGTTTGAGTCCTACCTGAGTACAGGTAGTTTGAGTCCTGCCTGAGTACAGGTAGTTTGAATCCTACCTGAGTACAGGTAGTTTGAGTCCTACCTGAGTACAGGTAGTTTGAGTCCTACCTGAGTACAGGTAGTTTGAGTCCTGCCTGAGTACAGGTAGTCTGAGTCCAGCCGTCCAATATATACATAGAGATATATATATTATATATATATATATATATATATATATATATATATATATATATATATATATATATATATATATATATATATATATATATATATATATATATATATATATATATATATATATATATATATATATATATATCAGTGGTATCTGGGAAACAATAAAACAATAAAATAATAAAACAATAAAACAATGTGTTGTTTTAAGGTGACTTAAACAATTCCCTGTGAACTGATGGCCAGAAATTGGATTAGGTTTTAGTGCAGTGGTGATGCCAGTGGGGAGACTACCCACTGCTGGATGACATTGGTGATGCTAGTGGGGAGACTACCCACTGCTGGATGACAGTGGTGATGTCAGTGGGGAGACTACCCACTGCTGGATGACATTGGTGATGCCAGTGGGGAGACTACCCACTGCTGGATGACAGTGGTGATGCCAGTGGGGAGACTACCCACTGCTGGATGACATTGGTGATGCTAGTGGGGAGACTACCCACTGCTGGATGACAGTGGTGATGCCAGTGGGGGAGACTACCCACTGCTGGATGACATTGGTGATGTCAGTGGGGAGACTACCCACTGCTGGATGACAGTGGTGATGCCAGTGGGGAGACTACCCACTGCTGGATGACATTGGTGATGCCAGTGGGGAGACTACCCACTGCTGGATGACATTGGTGATGCCAGTGGGGAGACTACCCACTGCTGGATGACATTGGTGATGCCAGTGGGGAGACTACCCACTGCTGGATGACATTGGTGATGCCAGTGGGGAGACTACCCACTGCTGGATGACAGTGGTGATGCCAGTGGGGAGACTACCCACTGCTGGATGACATTGGTGATGCCAGCGGGGAGACTACCCACTGCTGGATGACATTGGTGATGCTAGTGGGGAGACTACCCACTGCTGGATGACATTGGTGATGCCAGTGGGGAGACTACCCACTGCTGGATGACATTGGTGATGCTAGTGGGGAGACTACCCACTGCTGGATGACATTGGTGATGCCAGTGGGGAGACTACCCACTGCTGGATGACATTGGTGATGCCAGTGGGGAGACTACCCACTGCTGGATGACATTGGTGATGCCAGTGGGGAGACTACCCACTGCTGGATGACATTGGTGATGCTAGTGGGGAGACTACCTACTGCTGGATGACAGTGGTGATGCCAGTGGGGAGACTACCCACTGCTGGATGACATTGGTGATGCCAGTGGGGAGACTACCCACTGCTGGATGACAGTGGTGATGCCAGTGGTGAGACTACCTACTGCTGGATGACAGTGGTGATGCCAGTGGGGAGACTACCCACTGCTGGATGACATTGGTGATGCCAGTGGGGAGACTACCCACTGCTGTATGACATTGGTGATGCCAGTGGGGAGACTATCCACTGCTGGATGATATTGGTGATGCCAGTGGGGAGACTACCCACTGCTGGATGACATTGGTGATGCCAGTGGGGAGACTACCCACTGCTGGATGACATTGGTGATGCCAGTGGGGAGACTACCCACTGCTGGATGACATTGGTGATGCCAGTGGGGAGACTACCCACTGCTGGATGACATTGGTGATGCCCGTGGGGAGACTACCCACTGCTGGATGACACTGGTGATGCCAGTGGGGAGACTACCCACTGCTGGATGACATTGGTGATGCCAGTGGGGAGACTACCCACTGCTGGATGACATTGGTGATGCCAGTGGGGAGACTACCCACTGCTGGATGACATTGGTGATGACAGTGGGGAGACGACCCACTGCTGGATGACAGTGGTGATGTTCTCAGTGGGGAGAGGACCGACTGCTGGATGACAGTGGTGATGTTCTCAGTGGGTAGACTACCCACTGCTGGATGACAGTGATGTTCTCAGTGGGGAGAGGACCCACTGCATGATAAAGGATGGTAGTGGTGAGCAGGTCAAGGAATTATGAGTCTTCTTGAAGATGTGAATGAAAGTGTGTGTGTACTCACCTAATTGTGGTTGCAGGGGTCGATTCACAGCTCCTGGCCCCGTGTATGTGTGTATGCACTTATCTATATGTGGGTGAAGGGGTCGAGTCACAGCTCCTGGCCCAGTGTGCTTGTATGTGCATGTGTGTTTTGTGTGTACAGGGGTCGATTCACAGCTCCTGGCCCCGTGTATGTGTGTATGTACTTATCTATATGTGGGTGGAGGGGTCGGGTCACAGCTCCTGGCCCAGTGTGCTTGTATGTGCATGTGTGTTTTGTGTGTACAGGGGTCGATTCACAGCTCCTGACCAAATGTGTGTGTGTGTGTGTGTGTGAGGGAAAAGAGAGAGAGAGAGAGAGATGCTGGAGGAGTCATGTTTAACATCATGACAGATCAGCTGATGCCTCTCTGGAGGACCAATCAGCTGCCTCCTCGGATATAAGGTTTCAACTGATTGGTCGTCTCTTTACGAGGTGCTGTACGATGTCGTAAACATTGTGTGAGCTGTGTTGCCAGACGCACTTCACTGCGGAATCAATGTCTCCATCTCTCTTTATTCCTCTATTTATTGTTCTTTATTATTTTTTGTCTCTTTGCCTGTCTCTATGTCTGTGTCTCGTCTGTGTCTCACCCCACTGATCATTTCTTTATATCAGTGACATTAAATATCTCTCAGTGTATGTATACTGAGAGATATGCATCTCTCAGAGTATGTATACTGAGAGATATGCATCTCTCAGAGTATGTATACTGAGAGATATGCATCTCTCAGAGTATGTATACTGAGAGATATGCATCTCTCAGAGTATGTATCCCTGGCTGTCTTCAAGACCCTGGCTGTCTTCAAGATCCCTGGCTGTCTTCAAGATCCCTGGCTGTCTTCAAGATCCCTGGCTGTCTGGATCTTCAAGATCCCTGGCTGTCTTCAAGATCCCTGGCTGTCTTCAAGATGTCCCTGGCTGTCCCTGGCTTCAAGACCCCTCGCTGTCTTCAAGACCCCTGGCTGTCTTCAAGACCCCTGGCTGTCTTCAAGACCCCTGGCTGTCTTCAAGACCCCTGGCTGTCTTCTAGACCCCTGGCTGTCTTCAAGATCCCTGGCTGTCTTCAAGACCCCTGTGTCTTCAAGATCCCTGGCTGTCTTCAAGACCCCTGGCTGTCTTCAAGATCCCTGGCTGTCTTCAAGACCCCTGGCTGTCTTCAAGACCCCTGGCTGTCTTCAAGACCCCTGGCTGTCTTCAAGACCCCTGGCTGTCTTCAAGATCCCTGGCTGTCTTCAAGATCCCTGGCTGTCTTCAAGACCCCTGGCTGTCTTCAAGACCCCTGGCTGTCTTCAAGATCCCTGGCTGTCTTCAAGATCCCTGGCTGTCTTCAAGATCCGTGGCTGTCTGTCCCCTGGCTGTTTCAAGATCCCTGGCTGTCTTCAAGACCCTGGCTGTCTTCAAGATCCCTGGCTGTCTTCAAGACCCCTGGCTGTCTTCAAGACCCCTGGCTGTCTTCAAGATCCCTGGCTGTCTTCAAGACCCCTGGCTGTCTTCAAGACCCCTGGCTGTCTTCAAGATCCCTGGCTGTCTTCAAGACCCCTGGCTGTCTTCAAGACCCCTGGCTGTCTTCAAGACCCCTGGCTGTCTTCAAGACCCCTGGCTGTCTTCAAGATACCTGGCTGTCTTCAAGACCCCTGGCTGTCTTCAAGATCCCTGGCTGTCTTCAAGATCCCTGGCTGTCTTCAAGACCCCTGGCTGTCTTCAAGACCCAAGATGGCTGTCTTCAAGATCCCTGGCTGTCTTCAAGACCCCTGGCTGTCTTCAAGATCCCTGGCTGTCTTCAAGATCCCTGGCTGTCTTCAAGATCCCTGGCTGTCTTCAAGACACCTGGCTGTCTTCAAGATCCCTGGCTGTCTTCAAGATCCCTGGCTGTCTTCAAGATCCCTGGTTGTCTTCAAGATCCCTGGCTGTCTTCAAGGTCCCTGGCTGTCTTCAAAATCCCTGGCTGTCTTCAAGACCCCTGGCTGTCTTCAAGACCCCTGGCTGTCTTCAAGATCCCTGGCTGTCTTCAAGATCCCTGGCTGTCTTCAAGACCCCTGGCTGTCTTCAAGACCCCTGGCTGTCTTCAATATCCCTGACTTTCTTCAAGATCCCTGGCTGTCTTCAAGAGTACCGAGCCTGTGGACACCTTCAAAAAGGTTCTCTCAGCACTGTACATCTGATTCTTGTGTTGTTCTTCAATACAAGTATTATACTCGTTTCTTGTTGACGAGTGATATAATCCACTATATACATCATACACACATACAAGTAGACTTGTATGACTCTCAGTGTATATATGCTGAGGGGTCAGCAGCAGATACTCGACCCCTGCAACAACAAGACAGTAAGTGCACGTGAAGCACAAGAGGGATATGATCACAACATCAACAATACTTTTTCACCTAACATCGACATATATCCACCAATACTGATACTTTGAAACACCCTTAGTATTCTGTACGTCGTAATCATGTCTCCCCTGACCTTTCTATCCTCTCCTTATACCTCGTACATATTAGTCCTAGTCTTGTTACAAACCTTTGCACTCTTCCCAGACGTGGGATGCACACTGGCATACTCCAAGATAGTCATGACAGATTTCCTATATACTGTTATGTGTATATGTACGTATGTGTGTGTTTACCTTACTGTGTGTGTGTGTGTGTATTATTATCATAGACTGCAATATTCCCGAGGTAATGCCACCATAAGATAGCCCCGGCAGCAGTAATGCCAGACTCCCTCTGCAACGACACCATCTTAACCCACCATCTTGCGACATCCTACGCAGGATTTGCGACACTGAACCTGCAACATCTGCCTCAACATTGCCCTCATTAATATTCCTAACGACCCAAATATAGGTCAGGTGTTGCTAGATTTAGTGGGGTTTGAAGTCGTTGTGGTGAGTGAGAGGTGTAGAGGTTTGTCATTCATACGTCGTAGTGTTACGACCAGAGATACGACGCTGCTTGATTAATGAACCTAAACAGCTGATAGTAACTGATGGAAGACGCTAACAGCTGATCATGGCTTGGTGAGTGGTGACCATCAGCTGATCGTTGTAAATATATGTAAGTGGTGGTACTTTGTAAACAAATTGCGTAAATCACACACATACATATGG
>NW_027198668.1:32500-41266 GCF_038502225.1 Cherax quadricarinatus | reverse complement strand
CTTCCATCTTTAAAGTTTTACTTTCTAGTCAAGGTTCTGGGATATTTTTTACTATGACGGTTCAGTTATATGGGAAAAGTTTGAAACTTCTGTTTTGAGGAAGTAGAGAAGAAAAGTAGAGGAGAAAATTAAAGAAGACTATCAAGACAGCCACAGCGCTGACCAAGAAAATGGACACAAATGATGATTAATAGAACAAATAAAGAATAAGACTAGAAGCACGAGTAGAGGAGAGAACTAGAGGAATGTGTAATTAAGAGAAGTATAAGAATTATCAGAGAAGAGAACTAGAAGAGTAAGTAAAGAAGGGAACTAAAAGAATGAGTAAAAGGAAAAGATGAAAAAGAAAGTACAGGAATAGTGACCAGTGAGGTCATCCATTCAAAAATGTCTAAGACTCAGTTGCGTCCCTGACCAGTAGACATATACTGGGTATAGGACAGACCACCTTTACTCAAGGCTGAGGGACTCAACACCTCAAAATAACGTCCACAATTCTTCTTCTGTCTCCATTATTAAATTCCCCTCTGTGTTGGACTGGAGAGGCTCGCTGCGCAGGTGAAACTTATCGGCAGTAAATAATACCCAACTGTTACGCTTATCGGTATTGTTCGCCATTATTATAATTAAAGATGCATTGAAAGGAGGAAGATACAAAATAATTTTTAATAAACTGTAATTGGGAGGAGGAGACAAGGAAATAACTAATTTTCCATTATAGAAAAATATGACAAAGGAAGATGACATTTTGTAAAAATCCATTATCGAGACTGAGAGACTTATAATAATAATAATAATAATAATAATAATAATAATAATAATAATAATCTTTATTTCTGCAAGTACAAGGGAAATGAGACTGCCACAGATCTACAAGATGATTTCAATTGGTTGATGTTGTTGTCTCAAAAGTGGTAAATACACTTTAACATGGACATGTTGCATTGTACTTCTGGAAAAGGAAAATTTCAGCTAAGACATGCTGGAAAACTCAGTTTTATTTATATTCAGAAAGATACGGCACAAGGCGAGGAATAAGAGAACAAGAAAAAGAAAAAATCAGCAAGAGGGAAAGGAAGACAGTGAATAAGGAAAACAGTGAACCACTGGAGGTGAGGGGAAGGACGGGGGAGGGGATTATCCCACTTCCCCCACCATTATTCTCCCTTCTCCCCCTGCACCATGGCACTTCGCCCTCCCCACATCCTGCTCCATCCTATCAGTTGAAACTACCATCTCGTCCTCATTACATATCCTCACATTCACCTCTCTCTTTAGTCAGCTTCCTTCTTCCCCTCATCCTTCCAACTATTTATCTCTTTCCTCCGTTTTATTTATTCTACCTGTCTTCCTACCTACTCTCGTATCCCTTATTTCTTTTTCCACCCTCACTCTCTCTCTCCCTACTAACACTATCCCTACTACACTATGTAGCCCTCGTTCCTACCCTGCCTCCTCCTCCCTCTGATTCCAATTTCTCTCTCAGCCTCCTTTCCCACACTACCTATGTGTTACCCCTCACTACCCTCAGACTGCCTTACTTATCCTTCCCCTACACTGCAAAGCATATTGCCTATCATACACATGTTATCTAGCTACATCAATAAAGCCTAATCACGAGGAAATAGGCAATGTTGAGAATGGAGAGAAGGCCATGAATATCAATGCCCTTTACGTGAATACAGATCAGGTCTCAATTAAGACTGGTGAACTCAAAAGAAAAAACGCTGAAGCAGTTGTAATAGCAATTAGAGAGATCAAATAAAAGTCAGCGATAACGAACACAGTTGTAATAACAATCGTAGAAACCAAACTAAGGGAAACTATAATGAATGCTGGTTTACCAGGAAAAATAGATTGGCAAATTAGAAGAGAGATTATTATCGTTGTAATCATGGAATCATTACAGAGTTCAGGAAATGGGAGCTAGTGAGGTATGGCCCAAGGGAGAAGAAACTAGCTTAACTCCCTCTGAGAAAGAGGCCTTTAATGACATGAAGGCACCTTCCTTCAAGGAGACAGACGGATGAGAAGCGCTCGTATTAAGGAAGAATGCAGATTGAGGTTGACACTGTTCTTGAGGCTTTGTCACGGACTGGGCCTCGGGAGCGTTGACCCCCAGGAATAAAATCCAGATATGAAAAACCTGAGAATGATATAATTTGGGATATATATATATATATATATATATATATATATATATATATATATATATATATATATATATATATATATATATATATATATATTTTTTTTTTTTTTCAACAAGTCGGCCGTCTCCCACCGAGGCAGGGTGACCCAAAAAAGAAAGAAAATCCCCAAAAAGAAAATACTTTCATCATTCAACACTTTCACCACACTCACACATTATCACTGTTTTTGCAGAGGTGCTCAGGATACAACAGTCTAGAAGCATATACATATAAAGATACACAACATATCCCTCCAAACTGCCAATATCCCAAACCCCTCCTTTAAAGTGCAGGCATTGTACTTCCCATTTCCAGGACTCAAGTCCGACTATATGAAAATAACCGGTTTCCCTGAATCCCTTCACTAAATATTACCCTGCTCACACTCCAACAGATCGTCAGGTCCCAAGTACCATTCGTCTCCATTCACTCCTATCTAACACGCTCACGCACGCTTGCTGGAAGTCCAAGCCCCTCGCCCACAAAACCTCCTTTACCCCCTCTCTCCAACCCTTTCGAGGACGACCCCTACCCCGCCTTCCTTCCCCTATAGATTTATATGCTTTCCATGTCATTCTACTTTGATCCATTCTCTCTAAATGACCAAACCACCTCAACAACCCCTCTTCTGCCCTCTGACTAATACTTTTATTAACTCCACACCTTCTCCTAATTTCCACACTCCGATTTTTCTGCATAATATTTACACCACACATTGCCCTTAAACAGGACATCTCCACTGCCTCCAACCGTCTCCTCGCTGCTGCATTTACCACCCAAGCTTCGCACCCATATAAAAGTGTTGGTACTACTATACTTTCATACATTCCCTTCTTTGCCTCCATAGATAACGTTTTTTGACTCCACATATACCTCAACGCACCACTACCTTTTTTCCCTCATCAATTCTTTGATTAACCTCATCCTTCATAAATCCATCCGCCGACACGTCAACTCCCAAGTATCTGAAAACATTCACTTCTTCCATACTCCTCCTCCCCAATTTGATATCCAAATTTTCTTTATCTAAATCATATATATATATATATATATATATATATATATATATATATATATATATATATATATATATATATATATATATATCATTAACAACACTGCGACTAGCCAAGGACTCGAACCCATGCTGCTTTGGCCTGCCTCATGGTGGGCGAAAACTCAAGACGCCTTAATCACTGGACCAAATGATTGTATGGTCCAGTGGATTAAGGCGTCATGAGTTTTCGCCCACCATGAGGCAGGCCAAAGCAGCATGGGTTCGAATCCCTGGGTAGTCGCAGTCTGTCTCCTTGTCGCTAGTCATCCATCTTTCTCCTTGAAGGAAGGTGCCTTCATGTCAGTAAAGGCCTCTTTCTCAGAGGGAGTTGAGCTAGTACAGTTGCATCTGTGTGACAAAGTCACATAACACTTCCATAACGCTAAAGTAAACATCGCCTTAAGTGCGATACCAAACCGAACATAACCAAACGTAACATTACCAAACATTAACATTACCACCGCGATGTTTACATGCACAGCATCACACTCGCCCACTGCGCTTTAAGTAATATTTCAGAAATAATAAGAAGTTGACCTCTAAATTGTAAGTGGTCCAATATAGCGTCTAGGCACGACCCAGTTATAAAACTTTCCCGTCATAATGATTCCCAGAGTGGGTGTCCCCAGAGTGGGTGTCCCTGTAGTGGGTGTCCCTAGAGTGGGTGTCCCTAGAGTGGGTGTCCCTAGAGTGAGTGTTCCCATAGTGGGTTTCCCCAGAGAAATCCTATAAGTATGAAATACCTGAAAATTATATAATCGTGGAAATACGGCATTTTATTGCATTATCATACTGGTGATATTTACACACACACATGCATAATATATATATATATATATATATATATATATATATATATATATATATATATATATATATATATATATATATATATATATATATATATATATATATATATATATATATATATATATATATATATATATATATATCCTTGAAGAAACCGGCCGTATCCCACCTAGACAGTGTGGCCCAAAAAGAAAACAGAAAGTTTCTTTTTTTAATCTAGTAATTTATACAGGAGAATGAGTTACTAGTCCCTTATTCCTGGCATTTTAGTCACTTCTTACGACACGCATGGCTTACAGAGGAAGAATTCTCTGCCACTTCTCCGTGGAAATATATATATATATATATATATATATATATATATATATATATATATATATATATATATCTATATATATATATATATATATATATATATATATATGTCGTGCCGAATATGTAAAACTGGTCAATTAGCCAAAACTCATTTAAAATTAAGTCCTTTCTGAAATTTTCTCTTATATGTTTAAAGATATATTTTTTTCATTAAAGTTAATGTAAAAACTTTTAATTTTGCACCAAAAGAATCTTAGAAAACTTACCTAACCTTATTATAACAACAGCAATTTATTTTAGCCTAACCCAACTAAATATATTTTAAACACGTTTACAATAATTTAGTACTAAACAAGCACAGTCAAATATATATTTTTTGTTAGGTTCAGAATGATTTTGGCGAAATTATTGCATACACAAATTTTCGCTTGTCCTATATGGCAAGATGAGCGTTGCTATTTAAGCCAAGATGGCAAGTTCTGCCTATTCGGCAAGACATATATATATATATATATATATGTATATATATATATATATATATATATATATATATATATATATATATATATATATATATATATATATATATATATATATATATATATATATAGTAGGTAGTAGGTTGGTAGAGAGCAACCACCCAGGGAAGTACTACCGTCCTGCCAGATGACTGTGAAACAGAAACCTGTAACTGTTTTGCATGATGGTAGGATTGCTGGTGTCTTTTTCTGTCTCATAAACAAGTTAGATAACAGGGATATCTTGCTACTCCTACCTACACTTTGGTCACACTTCACAGACACGCACATGCATATATATATTCTTTCTTTCAACACACCAGCCGTATCCCACCGAGGTGGGGTGGCCCAAAAGGAAAAACAAAAGTTTCTCCTTTCATATTTAGTAATATATACAGGAGAAGGGGTTACTAGCCCCTTGCTCCTGGCATTTTAGTCGCCTCTTACAACACGCATGGCTTACGGAGGAAGAATTCTGTTCCACTTCCCCATGGAGATAAGAGGAAATAAACAAGAATAAGAACTAGAAAGAAAATAGAAGAAAACCCAGAGGGGTGTGTATATATGTGCTTGTACATGTATGTGTAGTGTGACCTAAGTGTAAGTAGAAGTAGCAAGACGTACCTGAAATCTTGCATGTTCATGAGACAGAAAAAAGGACACCAGCAATCCTACCATCATGTAAAACAATTACAGGCTTTCGTTTTACACTCACTTGGCAGGACGGTAGTACCTCCCTGGGCGGTTGCTGTCTACCAACCTACTACCTATTGTAAATATATATATATATATATATAAATATATATATATATATATATATATATATATATATATGTATATATATATATATATATATATATATATATATATATATATATATATATATCTACTCCTACTTACACTTTGGTCACACTTCACAGACACGCACATGCATATATATATACATACATCTAGGTTTTTCTCCTTTTTCTAAATAGCTCTTGTTCTATTTATTTCTTCTATTGTCCATGGGGAAGTGGAAAAGAATCTTTCCTCCGTAAGCCATGCGTGCCGTATGAGGCGACTAAAACGCCTGGAGCAATGGGCTAGTAACCCCTTCTCCTGTAGACATTTACTAAAAAAGAGAAGAAGAAAAACTTTATAAAACTGGGATGCTTGAATGTGCGTGGATGTAGTGCGGATGACAAGAAACAGATGATTGATGATGTTATGAATGAAAAGAAGTTGGATGCCCTGGCCCTAAGCGAAACAAAGCTGAAGGGGGTAGGGGAGTTTCGGTGGGGGGAAATAAATGGGATTAAATCTGGAGTATCTGAGAGAGTTAGAGCAAAGGAAGGGGTAGCAGTAATGTTGAAGGATCAGTTATGGAAGGAGAAAAGAGAATATGAATGTGTAAATTCAAGGATTATGTGGATTAAAGTAAAGGTTGGATGCCAAAAGTTGGTCATAATAAGCGTGTATGCACCTGGAGAAGACAGGAATGTAGAGGAGAGAGATGTATAGGAAGCTTTGAACCAAGTGAGAGAGTAATTGTGGTAGGGAACCTGAATGCTAAAGTAGGAGAAACTTTTAGAGAGGGTGTGGTAGGTAAGTTTGGGGTGCCAGGTGTAAATGATAATGGGAGCCCTTTGATTGAACTTTATATAGAAAGGGGTTTAGTTATAGGTAATACATATTTTAAGAAAAAGTGGATAAATAAGTATACAAGATATGATGTAGGGCGAAATGACAGTAGTTTGTTGGATTATGTATTGGTAGATAAAAGACTGTTGAGTAGACTTCAGGATGTACATGTTTATAGAGAGTCCACAGGTATATCAGATCACTTTTTAGTTGTAGCTACACTGAGAGTAAAAGGTAGATGGGATACAAGGAGAATAGAAGCATCAGGGAAGAGAGAGGTGAAGGTTTATAAACTAAAAGAGGAGGCAGTTAGGGTAAGATATAAACAGCTATTGGAGGATAGATGGGCTAATGAGAGCATAGGCAATGGGGTCGAAGAGGTATGGGGTAGGTTTAAAAATGTAGTGTTAGAGTGTTCAGCAGAAGTTTGTGGTTACAGGAAAGTGGGTGCGGGAGGGAAGAGGAGCGATTGGTGGAATGATGATGTAAAGAGAGTAGTAAGGGAGAAAAAGTTGGCATATGAGAAGTTTTTACAAAGTAGAAGTGATGCAAGGAGGGAAGAGTATATGGAGAAAAAGAGAGAAGTTAAGAGAGTGGTAAAGTAATGTAAAAAGAGAGCAAATGAGAGAGTGGGTGAGATGTTATCAACAAATTTTGTTGAAAATAAGAAAAAGTTTTGGAGTGAGATTAACAAGTTAAGGAAGCCTAGAGAACAAATGGATTTGTCAGTTAAAAATAGGAGAGGAGAGCTATTAAATGGAGAGTTGGAGGTATTGGGAAGATGGAGGGAATATTTTGAGGAATTGTTAAATGTTGATGAAGATAGGGAAGCTGTGATTTCGTGTATAGGGCAAGGAGGAATAACATCATGTAGGAGTGAGGAAGAGCCAGTTGTGAGTGTGGGGAAAGTTCGTGAGGCAGTAGGTAAAATGAAAGGGGGTAAGGCAGCCGGGATTGATGGGATAAAGATAGAAATGTTAAAAGCAGGTGGGGATATAGTTTTGGAGTGGTTGGTGCAATTATTTAATAAATGTATGGAAGAGGGTAAGGTACCTAGGGATTGGAAGAGAGCATGCATAGTTCCTTTGTGTAAAGGCAAAGGGGGCAAAAGAGAGTGCAAAAATTATAGGGGGATAAGTCTGTTGAGTATACCTGGTAAAGTGTATGGTAGAGTTATTATTGAAAGAATTAAGAGTAAGACGGAGAATAGGATAGCAGATGAACAAGGAGGCTTTAGAAAAGGTAGGGGGTGTGTGGACCAGGTGTTTACAGTGAAACATATAGGTGAACAGTATTTAGATAAGGCTAAAGAAGTTTTTGTGGCATTTATGGATTGGAAAAAGCGTATGACAGGGTGTATAGGGGGGCAATGTGGCAGATGTTGCAGGTGTATGGTGTAGGAGGTAGGTTACTGAAAGCAGTGAAGAGTTTTTACGAGGATAGTGAGGCTCAAGTTAGAGTATGTAAGAAAGAGGGAGATTATTTCCCAGTAAATGCGAGGGTTTTGGCAAGAGACGTGGAGTTAAAAGATAAAGAATCACACATAAAGTGGGAGTTGTCACAGTTGCTCTTTGCTGATGACACTGTGCTCTTGGGAGATTCTGAAGAGAAGTTGCAGAGGTTGGTGGATGAATTTGGTAGTGTATACAAAAGAAGAAAATTAAAAGTGAATACAGGAAAGAGTAAGGTTATGAGGATAACAAAAAGATTAGGTTGTGAAAGATTGGATATCAGATTGGAGGGAGAGAGTTTGGAGGAGGTGAATGTATTCAGATATTTGGGAGTGGGCGTGTCAGCGGATGTGTCTATGAAATATGAGGTGGATCATAGAATTGATGAGGGGAAAAGGGTGAGTGGTGCACTTAGGAGTCTGTGGAGACAAAGAACTTTGTCCTTGGAGGCAAAGAGGGGAATGTATGAGAGTGTAGTTTTACCAACGCTCTTATATGGGTGTGAAGCATGTGTGATGAATGTTGCAGCGAGGAGAAGGCTGGAGGCAGTGGAGATGTCATGTCTGAGGGCAATGTGTGGTGTGAATATAATGCAGAGAATTCGTAGTTTGGAAGTTAGGAGGAGGTGCGGGATTAACAAAACTGTTGTCCAGAGGGCTGAGGAAGGGTTGTTGAGGTGGTTCGGACATGTAGAGAGAATGGAGCGAAACAGAATGACTTCAAGAGTGTATCAGTCTATAGGGGAAGGAAGGCGGGGTAGGGGCCGGCCTAGGAAAAGTTGGAGGGAGGGGGTAAAGGAG
>NW_027198668.1:0-30000 GCF_038502225.1 Cherax quadricarinatus | reverse complement strand
AAACGTTAGTAGAATGATTCCTTATATATTGGCTGTCCAATAAGGCTGTGATCTTTACTCTAAAGTAGTGATTACAAGCAATGAGACACACTCGCCCTTCTAGCATCTTTTGCATTAGGTAAGTAGGGAAAGTGACCTAGGTAATATTTATAGTTTCATAAATCTTTCATTTCTTTTGAGTCATATTGAGAAAGCTTTAACCAAATATTTAACCCCTCATCTATAGACGCCACTCAAATGGCTGGTCAATATTATCAACAAGAACTAAAATTCACATATAAACAAGGCAGTATATGTGACACTGTCGATTATTACCAATACACTATTGATCATATTTGCCTATGAGAGAATAATGTAAAACAAGGGGAAAAGAGCAAGTTATATATATAGACTTTATTATGGCACCCTAACATTAATTAAACCTTCCCCCATAATACTAAACACTAGCTCACTAAAGAACTAAATCTCCCATTATACTATCATCTTCATCATCATAAATTTTCTCTTTTGCATCTATAGATTGTCCTTTGTTAGTTGGTTTGAAAAACTGTCAGATTCTCCACAGTTACAAAATACAGAACAAGAAAGATGAGCTTCTATGCATACACACTGAAGAAATAATCAGGACTGAACGCACCTGCAGCTGCAGTGGATCAATTTCAGGATCTCTGGTGCTGCGGTTCGAACACCCTCAGGTAGAGACACTAGAGAGAGTCGTGGCAAGTTCGTCCTTCTCCCACCCAAATTTCACTAGATCTAGTTTTGGATGTTCCCCATAAAGATCAACCCTCCATATACATTACATGCGCTTAAAAGATCATTTCATATATTGCCTCAGCAGTCGGAGGTAAATTTTTGTTTTAGTGAAAGAAATGCGCCGTTCCGTCCTGTCTATGAGAGCTAAATTTTGAAGATGTATCCTAGACTCTTCTGTTTATTTCCTGTTACAAAAGCCCATACAGCCTTAGTTTCATCTATGTCACTGTAACACGGAACCGTATCACAACCAGTGAGTACATGAGCTAACAACAGTTGTGAAGCTGTATAGGTCTATCTTTAGCTGACTTCATCACAGTTGTTGTAGTCAGATGTCTCCCACTTCCTGTGGCGTTACGCGGACGGTCCTCGCGTTGATATCACCAGTTTCTGTTGTAGAAGACTTCGTAGTAACACGTTTCAGAAAGTCAAATTCATTAGGTGTTTATTTTTCCTCAGGGATTCATTTTCATGCTTAAACATTTGTAGGAAGAACACTCTTTTGTATTCATACAATTTTCTGGCATATAGGGATTTTTTTTTTTACGTAGATAGTATGATACCGGATTTATGAAGATGCAGCCTCCTTAACATTTTCCTTCCGTACTCTTTTAGTTGTGACTTTGTCTATACTATCACCAGATTGTGAGACTGTTTACATATTCATAAAACCAAGAAATAAGTTGACTTTAGTTCACTGGATCATCTGCAGTAGCTTGCACTAGCCAGGCATCTGATGAACCAGTGCCACTCAGGATTGGATCTTGCGATGCAGTTAGCGCTTCTGATGCTTTAACTCACAAGATTTCCACACAGGAGCTGCAGAAACCAAGATCTTGGAAATGTTCAATGAGGTTTTCTCCTTAAGTATAATATCACTTCCAATATGTTTGAATGTGTTTGGTGTTCGACATTTTATTCCCAATTACAGTTGAGAGTGAGAGGAGCGTCACCATGAAAATATCAATAAAGATTTCCTTGTCTAAATGGATAGGGTGTTTGTCTTAATTGGGTACCATATCTCTACACTTACACAAGATTATTTTACTGACATTTCTAACCATGACATCGTCATCTTTGACAAACCCTAACAAATTAAGTCTAGAATCACGGAAAAAACAGGAGACTGGAACAAAGAATTACACTCTGGTATTGGTAAAACATATTAGAGACATCCGTTGCTGCCTTGTGATGAATACAAATTCATGCACCTTATCTGAAGTCTAAATCTTTCGTCTATGACTGCTGATCTTTTAAACGCTTATCGAATGCAGAATCATTCTTATGATTAGTGTCACCTCCATCACCTCGTTTTGTTCTCCCTATAACAATCATGGTAGCAGGCAGCTGCTGCACCTCGTAGTCTCACCTCAACTTGCTTTGGCCACTCATCCTTTCGTTTGCTACTGGTATCGAAGCTTTTGAAGGACAGCTCAGTTCCTGAGTTTGCCGTTCTATAAAGATACTATGTTGTTTGCCACCTGGTAGGATTACGTGGGTCTATCTGAGTGAATGTATCTCATTGCAAAATGGACAATTAAATTTAAAGTAAAATATTTATTTTTCCTTCAGCACAGCACAGTTTGTTTTTAGTGGCGAGAGAGCTCACTTTTTTGACTCTTTTTACTTCCTGGAGTTTCAAAAATCTTGACGAGTTTCTTCCTCTCTGGTAGCTCTTGTCTTCTCTCCTTGGAAGGTGACTCTTGTCTATCTCTTTTCTGTGTGAATGTTGTTCTAAGCGTCGTCTTGGTTTAGACTGGAGGGGAATTTCTTCAGAAAAAGAGATTTCTCTCTATGTGTGTTTTTGATGTATATAAAAGAAGCACAAATTTTGGAGCATTTTATGCTTTGTTTTTGTCTTTCCTCATGACTATTGTTTCGTTGGTATTGAGATGCAACAATAATGGTTCAGATGACAGCACCAGAGGTTATCAGATGTTCTGGTGGATTGCCACACGTGAAGATGCACTCTGAAGTTATCATTCACTTCTTTCTAAAGGCGAGAAAAACTGATGTCGCTGTTCTCAAAAAAAAAAAAAAAAATTAAAGCGATTCAGTATGTTCCTGGAACGCCAACACATTTATTTAAAAAGTCGTTCCAGATCTTAAGTAAAAAATATCGTTTTGCTTCATTTATAACACAATTTAACCAGTGGCCATCTTGCATTCAAATATTTTGAATCATCCAATCATAATAAGAATATAAAAAAGTCATCTCTCTGGCCTGAGAAATACAATATATGAAATTTGTTTAATTAAATCACTCAACATTATGAATGTCTTTATGAATTACAGGTGATCGGTGACCACCTTGACAGCCATCATCGATTTTCCAAATTCCTGAAGAGTGACAGAGTGGCTCTCACTTCACTATCAGTCTGGACACCTGAAAGATTCAAATTTCGCTGAAAGTGATTACGCACCACACAATGCCAGGTTCATCACAAAAAAAAAAAAATTAGTTTCGACAACTAGAGACCATTGAGCCACTACGGTAGAACTGTAGTGTGTGTTGATTATTACTTACAAATATATATAGAGTTACAAATAGACAAAGAAAGCAAACTGCAAATTAGCGTCATTAAACAGGGCGCTTTAGGTAGCAAAGACACCTGTATATAACACACGTGATTATGTGAGAGTAGCATTTACCCACCAGGATACTAATGTCCTCATGTCTTCTTGTACAACATTAAAACTCATTTGATTGTGACCAGAGTCACAAAAGTAACGTATATTGTTTAATGACCAGTTGGAGATTTATTGTTTTTATGACTAGTTGTGAAAATTGCTGTTGATGCTTTTGACCATTTATATAAGTTACTGATGCTGATGCCTTGTTAAATTTGATAAGAACTATTGTTAATATTGTTAACCACTGTTTTCTGTCTTGCAGGTGAGTTAATGATAAGGTGAACACATGAGGTCGCCACCGCTGCTACCGCCGCTACCGCCGTTACCGCCGCCACCGCCGCTACCTGCTGCCACCGCCGCCTGCCGCTGACCGCCGCCACCGCTGCCGCCTGCCGCCTGCTGCTGCCGCCTCCGCCACCTGCCGCCTCCGCCGCCACTGCCGCTACCTGCCGCCTTACCGCCGCTACGTGCCACCGCTGCCACTGCTGCTACTGCGCTACTGCTGCTCTGCCGCCACTGCCTGCCACCTTCTGCTGCTGCTACTGCCGCCTATGCCGCTACCGCCGCCTTCCGCCGCCACCGCCGCCACCGCCGCCACCGCCTCCACCGCTGCCACCTGCCGCCTACCTGCCGCTACCGCCGCCACCACTGCCACTGCCTGCCGCTACCGCCGCCTGCCTGCCACCGCCGCCACCGCTGCCTACCGCCGCCACCTGCCATGCCGCCACCTGCTGCCACCGCCGCTACCGCTTCTACCGCCGCCACCGCCGCCACTGCCGCCTACCTGCCGCCTCAACTTGCTGTACCATCCACTACCATCTGTTACAACTTGCTGTACCATCCACTACCATCTGTTACAACTTGCTGTACCATCCACTACCATCTGTTACAACTTGCTGTACCATCCACTACCATCTGTTACAACTTGCTGTACCATCCACTACCATCTGTTACAACTTGCTGTACCATCCACTACCATCTGTCACTCTGCTCCCTCATACTATAGTCTAATATAGATTATTTTTACGTGACAGATTCGATATTCTCTTTTCCTTATTCTTCTTACACATTTATTCCATCTCTCTTTGTCCGATTTTTCTTCCTTATCTCTTCTTTCATGTGTTCGCCTCCACCAATATAAACAACAATAGCTACTAAATATAAAGAATAGCAGCAACAAATCCTTCAAATATTTCCCACCATTCAAAACTCGTTAGCTACTAAAAAACTTCCTCAGCCTCCTAATATACCTTTGATATACCTGTGATGAGTGTTGAGAGTTTTTCTTCTCCCGGAGCCTGGCCCTGGGCTAGGCTTGTTTGGTATTTGCCTGGTCAACCAGGCTGCTGCTGCTGGTGGCCGGCTGGCCCACATATCCATCACAACCTGGTTGATCTGGCAACTGGTGAAGATGTTTGTCCAGTTTTCTCTGGAAGACTTCTTCACTTGGCCCAGAACTGTTCCTGTTACCTTCTGGTAAGTTAGTGAATAATTTAGAACAACGGATTTTGATACAATGTTTTCTTATTGTGCCCACGGCGCTCCTGCAATCCACTGTTTTTATTTTACACTTCCTCCCATTTCTCTCACTCCAGTATGTTGATTTGGAAGTGTGAAGATTTAGGCTTTCAACTATTTTCCACTTATATATTATTATGTCTCTCTGTTCCTTTCCAGCGAGTACATATTTCGGACTCTGAGTCATTCCATGTAATTTAAATGCTTTATTGGCTCAGAGCGGGTCGTAAGTGATCTCTATATCTGATCCATCTTTAAAATCTCTCCTGCCCTGAACGGTGCCATCGGCACTAAACTATACTCTAAATGAGAGAGCGTAAATGATCTGAATAGTGCCATCACTGGCACCATTTTCCTTGTTTTGAAAATTCTTATTATCTGCTTTGTTATTTTCCTGGATGTCGTGACATTTGCCTTATTGTGTTCTCTCAGGTTTTTAGCTGCATTGCAGAAAATAGAAATATTATCCATTAGTTCTTATCCATATTTCGTTCTTGTCGTCGTTGCTTTTGTTGCAATCGTCATCATCGTCGTTTCATATTTTTTGTCACTGTCATTTTCATCCTCATTATCTCCGTCATAATGATCGTCGTCGTAGTCAGCATCTTCATTTTCACTGTCATCATCGTTTACATCTTCAGTCATGTCGTTCGTCATCTGGATCCATATCATCATCGTCACTATCATCGTCATGTTCGTCGCAGTCGTCATCAGGTACTCGCACAGCATTCCCAAGCTTCTGCAACATTATATGATCCACCAAAATAAACGTTTGTTGCTTCAAGAGCTGCCAGAGTCTTTCTAAAAGACGAATGAGTTTGAATTCAATTTCCATCTGTGTTGCAAACATTTTCCAACACGCATTTTATACCATAAAGGCCACAGACGTGACTTCCGGCCCAGAAAGAGTCTATTTACCCTCCTTTATTTTCGTAGTTCTATTTGCTTAGCTGAATTTCGGGCGGTTGAGTTCGACTTGCTGGGCCTGACTCTTATTTTTCCATTTGCTGATGTGATATTGATAACATCCCAGTGGCTTATTTGGGGATTAAATTTTCATCTATGTTTCCTCGGTCATGAATGTTCCGTATCAAACAATGCATCCTTATTAATTTTCTAGAGTATTTTGTATGTGGTGGTTATGTCTCACCTTAAGAAGTATTTCTCCCGGGTCTATTTCATTTAAGTTTTTTTCGTATCTGTGCTTCTTAGCTTCAATAACCCAGTAGTTTCTTGAGCTTCCTTTTGAGCAACGCCAGGTGCAGGAAGGAAATTATGGGATATACTCAGCTCTTTGATCAGTCTAGGTGAGGATTATGTGGAAAAAGACACTTTTTGTATAGTTCAGGACATGTATTAGAGACGTTTCGCCACGAGTGGCTTCTTCATTAGGACTGATGAAGCCACTCGTGGCGAAACGTTTCCTGTAATAAATATCCGGAACTGTAATAAGTGTCTTTTTCCACATCTTCCCAGTATCACCAGATCATGTTCTAGGTGAAGTTCAAACACTAGTGCTACTAATTCAATGATTCATTTGACATAAATAGTGAATAATGATTCGAGAGATAAATTGTTCAGGTTCTTGAAGGCCGTCCTTCTCTTCGCCAATGTAGGAGGATAAGTTGCTGGTGATATCCTACGTGACTCTTGAAGACAAGTCAGGTATATCTTAAGCCCCAAGTCTTATATTATTCCACGAGTTGTTCCTAACCCAGGAACTTCGATGACTCTGGTCACCATTTACCATCATCCAGTTTCATTACCTTGAACTTGCTAATACTGAACTGTAGCAGCTACTTTCTTGCCCCTTCTTGCTCCTTGTCCACGACTTTCTGCTGTTTTATATTGTCTAATTGTTTTTGTATCATTCTCTTGAATGATAAGCAACTAGTACCTGCTCCTCTTGGTTGGCTATTATTACAACCCATGAACAAAAAGGCCTGTTATCCTGGGTGTAAAGAGAAACAAGGAGCAGAGCAAACACAGCTGAATGTCTTTGAATTATATTTTCCTTCACCAAGTGCGATTATAAGTATTTACAAATATGTACACTATATACAGTTGGAAATATATGTGTACAACACGATAAATCAAGAGGCAAAGACACAGCCTGGACACAGAATGGACAACCGTGCTCAACCAGCTCTAGAATGGAAATGACAAGGGTGGAAACGTGAGTGGTGACCACACCACCTCCACAATCGCCAAACCCACCTTCTCAATGACTGAAGCTAGATACTGATCTGACGATGGGACCCCATCGTCCGACCCTAAGCACCAGGTTCGCTGGTTGGGGAGGTAGCCTTTTAATGAGGGTGTGTACATGCTCCGAATAAATGTTACATACTCTTTGTATGCCACAGCTATTTCAATTTACTAAGAACAGTTCACCAAAAACCCGCACTTAGGAACGTTAAGATGCTATTTGGGTATTCAGGACCGTTAACTAACAATTGAGAGTAAGAGGCAGGGAAGATTAGACGACAGAATGAGAGGAGGGAAGAAAAGTACCAGAGTAGTAGCATTAGTATTAGTATTAGTAATAATAGTAGTAATAACATAGTAAAAGTAGTAATAGCAGTAGTAGTAATAGTAGTAGTAATTATAGTGGTAGTAGTACTAATTATAGTATTAGTAGTAGTAGCAGCAGCAGCAGTGTAGCAGTGGTGGTAGTAGTACAGTGATGAACACGGTTGACAATACTGACAAGTAGATGAGTAAGACACTTGTGAAGCAGTTGGGTATATGTTAGAAAGCTTCATCTACATGGTAGGCTGTTTTAGTCAAATATAGAGGAGAATAATATGGAGACAACAACAGGAGTAGAGATGAAGTGATCGGTCCATGAACCTTCAAAGAATTTTTGAAGTGGCCAGTCTGCCAGCCTGGAGAAGAGCTCGGCTCCATAGTTTGGAACAATGTGAAGTTGAAGTATCAGAATAGTCTTATACACTAGCGAAGGTGAGATATGGAAGGTGTTGAAGACGCTGCAGGAGGGAGGGTTCACGCCTCACCTTCGGTAGTATATAAGACTTTTGATGCTTTAACTTTACATTGTTCCAAACTATGGAATTAAACTCTTCTCAAGGCTGAGGAAATGATCACTTCAAGATATCCTTCAAAGTTAATATGTAGATTGATCACATCGTTTAAACTGCTGTTGTCTCCAAAACTTTTCCTTCTCTTTATTTGACTGAAGAAGTCTTCCGTGTAAGCGAAGCGCTTGAACAATAAAGATACCCGATGTTGCACATGTGTCTTACTCACCTAGTGGTAGTAATAATAATAATGGTTGTGGTAGTAGTAGTAGTAGTTGTAATAGTAATAGTGAGGAAATAGTAGTGCTAATGGTAAAACAAATGGTAAAAGTAACTGGAGAAAAAGTAGTGGCAGTGAAAGAATTATAAATATCTGTAGAAGTGGTAGTGCAAGAAAGCAGCAGAACAAACAAGTACTGAAGGAGACCTACTGGCTCACGCACTATGGGCAAAACCTCCCACAGGACTAAACCTCAGCGGGACAAAACCCCTAAGAGACAAAACCCCAATGGGACAAAAGCCCCATGGGACAAAACCCAGGGACACAACCCACCAAGGCAGAAGACAGGAAAGTCATTTGGTGGGATCTGTCTCTGGGTTGTCTCGTGGGTGTTCTGCCCTTAACCTGTGAGTCACTAGCCCTCCTTCAGTGTTCCACTGTTCACTTGTTCTTTTACACTACCACTTTTGCCACCATTACCAATTCGTTCACTACTACTACTTCCTCTGCTATTGCTTCTACCACTTATTTTACCACTACTACTACTGCCACTGCTGTGTTACTGCTGTGCTGCTACTGCTACTACTCTCCTGCTCCTCTTCCTCCCCCTCACCTATTTGTGGTCGAGTATTAGCTCTTGACCCAGCTTCTCAACTTGCCGCTTGCCAGACTCACTCCCTCCTAGCCTCCAGAACCTATTCTTAAAATTATGTATGAAGTCTGCTTCCATTACTTCTTCGTCGAAGTCATTCCTCTCTCTGACTACTCCGAGACTGAAGAAATCCTTCCTGCCATCCCTGTGGCTCATGTGTCTTTAACTACCAGCTGTACCCCCGAGTACCTGTTTTTCGCTTCTCAAATAGCCTTTCACTGTCTTTTCCATCAATTCATCTGAGCATTTTGCATGTTGTTTTCATATTTTCCCTGGTCATTCTGTCTTCCAATGACGTTAGCTTCAGTTAACATTCCTTGCAGCTTATACTTGTTAGTTCTGAAACAAGACTGGTTGCATACTTCTGTACATTCTCTAGTATTCTAACATGCTTTTTCAGGTGTGAGTTCTATGTTGGTGTTGCAAAATTCAAGATGTGCCTAACATATATGTAAAGATCCCGGAAGGAATTTTTGTTCAGATTTCTTGGGCCAGTCTTAGATTTGCTATACCAGCATTGGCTAAAGAAATTATTCGGTTAATATGAGCTGGCGATTTGCTAATCACTATAGTTAACTTTAATTATTTCTCTTTGAGTATGGTCGGCAGCCTCTGTCCCCCGAGTCTGTACACCGTGTTAGGTGTTCTTGTCCCTTCCTTAAGATTCATAACCTTGCAATTACTGGGACTGAATTCATGAAACCAGTTGTCTAACCAATCTTGCACTTTATGCAGTCCATTTGTAACTTTTTCCTGTCGTCGTTTGTTTTTATTCTCCTCTTTAGTTTTACATCAATAGTAAACAGGGATACACATGACTCAGTGGTATTTCTCTCACATAAATCAGATACAGTACCGACTCCTGTGTAATCCAGCTTGTTACTTCTCTCCTTACTAACGTCTCTTCCCTGACAATCACTCTTTGCTTCTTTCCCCTAACGTATTCTTTAATGTTCTGGAGCATATTCTCTGCTATTGCTGACTGCAACTTACGTTTTTGCTCAGCCCCTTATGGAGTGCAGTGTCAAATAAATTCATGCAGTCTAAGAAAATGCAATCCATCCATCCCTCTCTCTCTCCTGTGCCTCACATCTTTTACATTGTTATCGAGCTCTAGCTTATTTGTGTGACAAGATTTACCTTCACTGAACCAATACTGGTTATTGTGAAACCACTTCTGTCAACCTGTTCTACCACTCTCCTTAAAATCTCCCTGACCCAGCACTGTTTGCATGTCAGTGAAGCTGGTCTGTATTTCAGCACTTCCTGCCTGTTTGTCTGCTTTCTTCAATATAGGGAATATATTTACTGTTTCCAGATCTCTAGTAAATGTCCCGTGTCCAATTACCACTTGTAGATCTTAGGTAGTTTTACAAAAAACGCGATTTCTAATAAGCTTAGAGACCTCCAGTGAATACTAGAAAGGACTGCCCTTCTAGAATTCAGCCTGTTACTGGGTTTTCGTAACAAGTAGTCAGTATCCTGGTCCAATTATCCATTAGAATTCAATAATAATTATTAGTGCTTCAGGATTACAACTGGTAGGCTACTAACTAAAGAAATTAAAATTTAATAAATTTATTAACAATCGAGATGTCTAGGAGTATATCATCAAATTAAAATAAATTAATCAATTTAAACAAATTAATAATCACTTCTCTCGTGTACAGTAGTATTGTGCTGAAGGCACATATCACATTTATACGTCTTAAGTACCGTCTAGTACATTAACATTTAATAATACAATATGCAAATAAATTTGTGTGTATGTGTGTAAGTGCTCTAAGTAGTTCGCTATGTCTCAAGACTCGACTAGACTTAAACCAGTGGCTGACAAAGTCCTCACAAACTAACTTCTTGGCCAACCTGGCAATCAGAACAGTTTGCTTGAACAATAAAACGACTGATAAGCCGAACAACAATACAGCAAGCAATAGCGACACAATCAGGAACAAGGAGATAATATAACGACACTAAGTAGGGACCATCAGCAGATCCTCCACAAAAGTCACAAAACTCCCATACTACTGAATCTAAGTTCAGCAGAAGAAAATCCCCGACTGTGACAGTACACAGATACCAGTACAAGTTATGTCAGAAGCTACAGCTCATGACCTGAGTTGCTCAGTGTGTCTATGAGACACACAACCTCAGTACAACGTCGAAAATCATTAAGTCTAGACAATGTTCTGTGAACAGTTCTACAGAACCAACAACAAGAAAGCTACAGAGACGATCTTCCAACAAGGGCCAATAAGGGAGAGTTAGGCACGTCTTGTCAGGAATACGTCCAACCACCAAGAGAGTCTAGCCCAGACTGACTACTTCAGGCGAGGTGTGAATACCCCCCCTCGATCACATGATAGCTCTGTAGACAGTTGCTGCCCAGCAACACCGAGAAGCCGGCAGAGTAACGAGCCACGAGCAATAATTACAGTAGTTAGACAATCAAGACTTGAACTATGAGCACATAATAATATATGAATGTTACATCCTACCTAACGGGGCTGAAGGGGCTGATACCCCCGTCCTGGAGAAAATTTCTCCACACTATAAAATTATATGAAAAGGTAATATACATTATATACATTGTGACCCATTCAGGGGTTGCAACAGGTAGTGGTTCAAACAGTGCTGCTGTACCCTCTCGCTGAATCAATGGTGACATTTTGTAAGGTTCCAATGACTTCGATGTATTCAGTTCCAGCAAAAGTTTCCTTAACGTTTTCCCTGTCGTGTGAATTACTTTCTCCACTTGAAGGTACACTCTTACCCCCCTAGAATTTCTTCCCTGTTGCCAATGAGAAGACTAGCTATTTTTTTTTTTTGATCAACACTTCACAGATTTTCATATTATTTTTCTTGAACACGAACTCGACTCGACTTAACCAGTGACTGACTAAACGCCCTCTAATCTATCTTCCTGACCAACCTGGCAATCAGAACAGTTTGCTTAAACAATACGGCAACCATTCGCCAACAGCAATAAAGTCACAAGCAGCAGCAGCACAAAGTCAGGAACAAGGAGACAACAACGACCCTAACTGGGGACCTTCAGTAGATCCTCCATAAAAGGCACAAAACTTCCTAATACTGAATCTAGGATCAGCATAACCAAATCCCGGACTAGGACAGTGCCCAGATGCCAAGCAAATTAGGCCAGAGGGTATAGCTCAGGACCTGTGTTAAATTAGAGTGTCAGTGAGACACAACCTCAGTAAAACGTCGAAAATCACTAAGTCTAAACTGTGCTTTGTGAACAGAGTCACAAGTATGTTTCGTCTCGCCACCGAAAACATACTCTACCAAACAGTCTAAATAATGAACACAACCAGAGAAAAGAGAGGAAGGTTTTGGTCAAACCAAAACTAACAGAGATGAGAGCGAGCAAGGGAAGACAGACTCCCAGCTCAGGTGACACTGATCACATGATTCTCCCATGGACTGCCTAGCTACTCCAGCACTGAGCCGGCAGTGAAACAAGCGAGGTGATAGTTAGCAAGGCAGGTCGCCAATGCGGGCAGCTACTCAACATTCTCAAATAATGATCACATGATAAAGTGTAAATTGTTACATCCTAAAGAATCAATAATCTCCCTCTTTCGTCCTCCTTTTACCTTCCCCTCTGGATATCGGTTTTCAGCATTTCCCTTGTCGTCTCTTTCATAACCTGTTAGTCTTCAGACTCTAATGAATATCCTTCTTTGTCCTTTCAGGATCCTTCTGCTGTTTTTTTACTTCATCGTCTATGTCCCTATTGTTTACTCTTCCAGTTTGGGGTTGTGTGTGTGTGTGTGTGTGTGTGTGTGTGTGTGTGTGTGTGTGTGTGTGTGTGTGTGTGTGTGTGTGTGTGTGTGTGTGTGTGTGTGTGTGTGTGTGTGTGTGTGTGTGTGTACTCACCTATTTGTGGTTGCAGGGGTCAATTCATAGTTCTTGGTCCCGCCTCTTCACTGATTGCTACTAGGTCCTCTCTCTCCCTGCTCCATGAGCTTTATCAAACCTCGTCTTAAAACTATGTATGGTTCCCGCCTCCACTACGTCACTTTCTAGGCTATTCCACGGCCTGACAACTCTATGACTGAAGAAATACTTCCTAACATCCCTTTGACTCATATGAGTCTTCATCTTCCAATTGTGACCTCTTGTTTCTGTGTCCCCTCCCTGGAACATCCTATCTTTGTCCACCTTGTCTATCCCGTGCAGTATTTTATATGTTGTTATCATGTCTCCCCTGACCCTCCTGTCCTCCAGTGTCGTCAGGCCAATTTCCCTTAACCTTTCTTCGTAGGACAATTCCCTTAGCTATGGGACTAGTCTTGTTGCAAACCTTTGCACTTTCTCTAATTTCTTGACGTACTTGACCAGGTGTGGATTCCAAACTGGTGCTGCATACTCCAGTATGCGCCTGACGTATATGGTATACCGAGTCTTGAATGATTCCTTACTGAGGTATCGGAACACTATCCTTAGGTTTGCCAGACGCCCGTACGCTGCAGCAGTTATCCGATTGATGTGCGCCTCAGGAGATGTGCTCGGTGTTATACTCACCCTAAGATCTTTTTCCTTGAGTGAGGTTTGCAGTCTTTGGCCATCTAGATTATACTCTGTCTTCGGTCTCCTTTGCCCTTCCCCGATCTTCATGACTTTGCATTTGGCAGAGTTAAATTCAAGGAGCCAGTTGCTGGACCAGGCTTGTAGCCTGTCTAGGTCGCTTTGTAGTCCTGACTGATCCTCGACCGATTTGATTCTCCTCATTAACTTCACATCATCTGCAAACAGGGACACTTGTGTGCGTGTGTGCGTACTAGCCTATATATAGTTGCAGGGGTCGATTCTTAGCTCCTGAGCCTCCCTCTGAACGTGCTACTTGCCTCATTCCTTACCAACATCCTGGTCCTGTAATACCTACTCTTAACACTATGCACAAAGCCTACTCCCATTACTTCTTTGTCCAGATGATTCCACTTCCTGACGTTCCTATGAATCGTGTATCTCTAACGTCCACTTGTACTCACCTTATTGTGGTTGCATGGGGCGAGTCATAATTCCTGGTTCCGAGCCCAGATATACTTGTTTTCTGCCCTTTACTCAGTCTCTCACTGCTTACCCCTATCAATTTCTCTTATGTTGTATGTTGTTATTGTGTGTCTTCCTCATCGCTCATGCATCTCAGCTAGGGAACACGCCTCATTACATACATTTGCATTTTACAGTTTTCTTAACATGTTCTACCAGGCGTGGGTTCAGTTCGGACCCTGCATACTCCAAGATGGGCCTGATATAGGTTGTGTATATAGGCCATACCCCCGGCCGGGATTGAACCCCAGCCCGTCGCGTTAGCCACTAGACCAGCTAGGATTGAACCCGCGGTCATAGAGTCTCAAAACTCCAGCTGGAGTTTCGAGACTCTATGACCGCGGGTTCAATCCCGGCCGGGGGTATGGTTTGTTTGCAATCGTGTCATTACGATTTCGTGAGTCAAGTTGTGTATATAGGGTCTGGAATGACTCTTTGTTAAGACTTCTGAAAGCTACTCTTACATTTGCCCCCAATAAAAGCATAAACTGAAGGGTGTTTTTCTATGTGTAAGGTCTTCGGCGTCTGACCCTCGATACTCCATGCCCAGTTTTCTTGCCGTTTCCCAGATCTTCATAACTTTTCATTTAAGTACTAGGGTTGGAATCTAGTAACCACATATCTGGTCAATTTTGCAATTTGCCCTGATCCATTTCAAACCCTTTTTAGTCCACGTTGCCTTTTATTCACCTCGTTATTTTTACATCATTAGCAAACAGGGCCGCATTTGCCTCAGTCCTCTCTAATATGTCCTTCACATATATCAGAATCGGTAATGATCTTATTGCAGAACCCTGTTAGTCACTCCTTCTCTTCTGATATCTCTTCTCAAACAATCACTCTTTGTTTTCTTTCCCCTGAGGGATTCTTTGATTCACTGGAAAATATTCCCTGTTATTTTTGCATGAACTTCGGGTTTTTGCCCCAGTCTATTGTGAGGTGCAATGTCAAATGCTTTCCTGCTCTTCAAAAATACGTAATCCGCCCATTCTCTCTCTCTCTCTCTCTCTCTCTCTCTCTCTCTCTCTCTCTCTCTCTCTCTCTCTCTCTCTCTCTCTCTCTCTCTCTCTCTTGTGTAACATCTGTCACTTTGTTGAAGAAATTCCACTGTTTTTTGTATGACAAAATTTGCCATCTCACTAGTGAAAAGAATGCTGATCCAAGGAACTGGAGTTACCATCACTGCTCAATAGCGCATCACTCGGCCTACAAGAGACCGAACCCGGGTTTGATTTCCGGGTTCAGTGAGATTATGGACAAGTCTCCTCATATTTAATGTCCCCGTAAGTTGATGTCAGCTGTTGTGGGTGACATCCTGAGGGATGATACTATACCATAGAGTAAGGCTTTAAAATGAGCTGAGGTTGGACAACAGTTCTTGGCTTGAATATTCAGCGTTAACATTATAATACTGGTAGACAATATTCACAAGTTGACGAGGACGACACAAGACTTTATCAATAAAAAATTGCAAACTTCTGCACATGAGTCTTACTCAAATTCAGCGGTGTAAATCTCTCTCTCTCTCTATCTGAACATTAAAATGGTATAAAATACCGACAGATTGTTAGGTAAGACACATATGCAACAGTTAGGTATCTTTATTTCGAAACGTTTCGCCTACACAGTAGGCTTCTTCAGTCGAGTACAGAAAAGTTGATAGAAGCAGAAGAGACGATGTAATCAGTCCATCACCCTTAAAGTTTTGAGGTGGTCAGTCCCTCAGTCTGGAGAAGAGCATTGTTCCAAAGTTTGAAACAATATGGAGTTGAAGTGACAGGATGGAGCCTTATATAGCGCCAGGAGGTGAGACAGGTCACTAGTAGAACGCAGATGTTGGGAGGTCAGGTCCCTCTCAAATGCAGCTCTCTATCTCTCTCTCTCTCTCTCTCTCTCTCTCTCTCTCTCTCTCTCTCTCTCTCTCTTTCACTCTGTCAACATTTATTACCGTGGCGAAGGGCAGTCCACAATATTTACCTGAGACTCAGTACTGACAATGGTTGTGTAGACATCTTTGTGCTGCTGGTGCCTGAAGCTGTTCTCAGATCACTGTCTATAAGCAAGTTTCTATGTCCAATAGGCGAACTTCTATGTTTAAACGGAAGTCTTTATGCCAAAGAGAATAAATGAAGAAAAAAATAGGCTTATTGGTATGATTTTATGTCTGATTGGAAAGTATCGTGGGAAGAGGAGTCTCAGAATCGAGAGGAATATTTATGCTTGAAGAGAAGCCTCTTTATTAGAAAGAAAGTTCTTTGTCTAATTGTGGCTACTGTGTCTAGCAGGAAGCTCTGATGTCTAAAAGATAGTTCTTATTTATGAGAGGAAGATTCAGTATGTAAAGAAAAACCTCCATGTCTAAAAGAGAGGCATAAATATTTGAAGAAAAACCTCCACATCTAAAGGGGATGACTCAGTGTCTAAAGGCAAGACTCCATACATAAAATGAAAAGTCACGGTCTAAAGGAAAGCCATAATGTCTAAAGGGAATCCCGCTCATCGATCAAGCATCCGATTCTGTGTTTGGCCGCGACCCGTTAAAAAACACAGGATCTCCACAGTGTATTGAGAGAGATATCAGTCCCCGTCACAGTGGAGCACCACAGTGTGTTGAGAGAGATATCAGTCCCCGTCACAGTGGAGCACCACAGTGTGTTGAGAGAGATATCAGTGTGTTGAGAGAGATATCAGTCCCCGTCAGTGTGGAGCACCGCAGTGTGTTGAGAGAGATATCAGTCCCCGTCACAGTGGAGCACCACAGTGTGTTGAGAGAGATATCAGTTACCGTCAGTGTGGAGCACCGCAGTGTGTTGAGAGAGATATCAGTCCCCGTCACAGTGGAGCACCACAGTGTGTTGAGAGAGATATCAGTCCCCGTCACAGTGGAGCACCACAGTGTGTTGAGAGATATCAGTCCCCGTCACAGTGGAGCACCACAGTGTGTTGAGAGAGATATCAGTCCCCGTCACAGTGGAGCAAGACAGTGTGTTGAGAGAGATATCAGTCCCCGTCACAGTGGAGCACCAGAGTGTGTTGAGAGAGATATCAGTCCCCGTCACAGTGGAGCACCACAGTGTGTTGAGAGATATCAGTCCCCGTCACAGTGGAGCACCACAGTGTGTTGAGAGAGATATCAGTCCCCGTCACAGTGGAGCACCAGAGTGTGTTGAGAGAGATATCAGTCCCCGTCACAGTGGAGCACCACAGTGTATTGAGAGAGATAACAGTCCCCGTCACAGTGGAGCACCACAGTGTGTTGAGAGAGATATCAGTCCCCGTCACAGTGGAGCACCACAGTGTATTGAGAGAGATATCAGTCCCCGTCACAGTGGAGCACCACAGTGAGTTGAGAGAGATATCTGTCAACGTCACAGTGGAGCACCACAGTGTATTGAGAGAGATATCAGTCCCCGTAACAGTGGAGCACCACAGTGTGTTGAGAGAGATATCAGTCCCCGTTACAGTGGAGCACCACAGTGTGTTGAGAGATGTCAGTCCCCGTCACAGTGGAGCACCACAGTGTGTTGAGAGAGATATCAGTCCCCGTCACAGTGGAGCACCACAGTGTGTTGAGAGAGATATCAGTCCCCGTCACAGTGGAGCACCACAGTGTGTTGAGAGACATATATCAGTCCCCGTCACAGTGGAGCACCACAGTGTGTTGAGAGAGATATCAGTCCCCGTCACAGTGGAGCACCGCAGTGTGTTGAGAGAGATATCAGTCCCCGTCACAGTGGAGCACCACAGTGTGTTGAGAGAGATATCAGTCCCCGTCACAGTGGAGCACCACAGTGTGTTGAGAGAGATATCAGTCCCCGTCACAGTGGAGCACCACAGTGTGTTGAGAGAGATATCAGTCCCCGTCACAGTGGAGCACCACAGTGTGTTGAGAGAGATATCAGTCCCCGTCACAGTGGAGCACCGCAGTGTGTTGAGAGAGATATCAGTCCCCGTCACAGTGGAGCACCACAGTGTGTTGAGAGAGATATCAGTCCCCGTCACAGTGGAGCACCGCAGTGTGTTGAGAGAGATATCAGTCCCCGTCACAGTGGAGCACCACAGTGTGTTGAGAGAGATATCAGTCCCCGTCACAGTGGAGCACCACAGTGTGTTGAGAGAGATATCAGTCCCCGTCACAGTGGAGCACCACAGTGTGTTGAGAGAGATATCAGTCCCCGTCACAGTGGAGCACCACAGTGTGTTGAGAGAGATATCAGTCCCCGTCACAGTGGAGCACCGCAGTGTGTTGAGAGAGATATCAGTCCCCGTCACAGTGGAGCACCACAGTGTGTTGAGAGAGATATCAGTCCCCGTCACAGTGGAGCATCACAGTGTGTTGAGAGAGATATCAGTAACCGTCACAGTGGAGCACCGCAGTGTGTTGAGAGAGATATCAGTCCCCGTCACAGTGGAGCACCACAGTGTGTTGAGAGAGATATCAGTCCCCGTCACAGTGGAGCACCGCAGTGTGTTGAGAGAGATATCAGTCCCCGTCACAGCGGAGCACCGCAGTGTGTTGAGAGAGATATCAGTCCCCGCCACAGTGGAGCACCACAGTGTGTTGAGAGAGATATCAGTCCCTGTCACAATGGAGCACCACAGTGTGTTGAGAGAGACATCAGTCCCCGTCACAGTGGAGCACCACAGTATGCTGAAGAAGATATCAGTCCTCGTCACAGGATCAGCACAGTATGCTGAGGGAGATATCAGTAACCGTCACAGCATTAGCACAGTATGCTCAGGGAGATATCAGTAACAGTCACAGCATCCACACAGTATGCTGAGGGAGATATCAGTAACCGTCACAGCATCAGCACAGCATGCTGAGGGAGATATCAGTCCCCGTCACAGCATTAGCACAGTTTGTTGAGGGAGATATCAGTAACCGTCACAGCATTAACACAGTATGCTGAGGGAGATATCAATAACCGTCACAGCATTATCACAGTATACTGAGGGAGATATCAGTAACCGTCACAGCATCCGCACAGTATGCTGAGGGAGATATCAGAAACCGTCACAGCATCAGCACAGTATGCTGAGGGAGATATCAGTAACCGTCACAGCATTAGCACAGTATGCTGAGAGAGATAACAGTCCCCGTCACAGTGGAGCACCACAGTGTGTTGAGAGAGATATCAGTCCCCGTCACAGTGGAGCACCACAGTGTATTGAGAGAGATATCAGTCCCCGTCACAGTGGAGCACCACAGTGTGTTGAGAGAGATATCAGTCCCCGTCACAGTGGAGCACCACAGTGTATTGAGAGAGATATCAGTCCCCGTAACAGTGGAGCACCACAGTGTGTTGAGAGAGATATCAGTCCCCGTTACAGTGGAGCACCACAGTGTGTTGAGAGAGATATCAGTCCCCGTCACAGTGGAGCACCACAGTGTGTTGAGAGATGTCAGTCCCCGTCACAGTGGAGCACCACAGTGTGTTGAGAGAGATATCAGTCCCCGTCACAGTCAGCACAGTGTGCTGAGAGTCCCCGTCAGCACAGTGTGTGTGAGAGAGATATCAGTCCCCGTCACAGTGGAGCACCGCAGTGTGTTGAGAGAGATATCAGTCCCCGTCACAGTGGAGCACCACAGTGCGTTGAGAGAGATATCAGTCCCCGTCACAGTGGAGCACCACAGTGTGTTGAGAGATATCAGTCCCCGTCACAGTGGAGCACCACAGCGTGTTGAGAGAGATATCAGTCCCCGTCACAGTGGAGCACCACAGTGTATTGAGAGAGATATCAGTCCCCGTCACACACCACAGTGGAGCACCACAGTGTGTTGAGAGATATCAGTCCCCGTCACAGTGGAGCACCACAGTGTGTTGAGAGAGATATCAGTCCCCGTCACAGTGGAGCACCACAGTGTATTGAGAGAGATATCAGTCCCCGTCACAGTGGAGCACCACAGTGTGTTGAGAGAGATATCAGTCCCCGTCACAGTGGAGCACCACAGTGTGTTGAGAGAGATATCAGTCCCCGTCACAGTGGAGCACCACAGTGTGTTGAGAGAGATATCAGTCCCCGTCACAGTGGAGCACCGCAGTGTGTTGAGAGAGATATCAGTCCCCGTCACAGTGGAGCACCACAGTGTGTTGAGAGACATATATCAGTCCCCGTCACAGTGGAGCACCACAGTGTGTTGAGAGAGATATCAGTCCCCGTCACAGTGGAGCACCGCAGTGTGTTGAGAGAGATATCAGTCCCCGTCACAGTGGAGCACCAGAGTGTGTTGAGAGAGATATCAGTCCCCGTCACAGTGGAGCACCACAGTGTGTTGAGAGAGATATCAGTCCCTGTCACAGTGGAGCACCACAGTGTGTTGAGAGAGATATCAGTCCCCGTCACAGTGGAGCACCACAGTGTGTTGAGAGAGATATCAGTCCCCGTCACAGTGGAGCACCGCAGTGTGTTGAGAGAGATATCAGTCCCCGTCACAGTGGAGCACCACAGTGTGTTGAGAGAGATATCAGTCCCCGTCACAGTGGAGCACCGCAGTGTGTTGAGAGAGATATCAGTCCCCGTCACAGTGGAGCACCACAGTGTGTTGAGAGAGATATCAGTCCCCGTCACAGTGGAGCACCACAGTGTGTTGAGAGAGATATCAGTCCCCGTCACAGTGGAGCACCACAGTGTGTTGAGAGAGATATCAGTCCCTGTCACAGTGGAGCACCACAGTGTGTTGAGAGAGATATCAGTCCCCGTCACAGTGGAGCACCGCAGTGTGTTGAGAGAGATATCAGTCCCCGTCACAGTGGAGCACCACAGTGTGTTGAGAGAGATATCAGTCCCCGTCACAGTGGAGCATCACAGTGTGTTGAGAGAGATATCAGTAACCGTCACAGTGGAGCACCGCAGTGTGTTGAGAGAGATATCAGTCCCCGTCACAGTGGAGCACCACAGTGTGTTGAGAGAGATATCAGTCCCCGTCACAGTGGAGCACCGCAGTGTGTTGAGAGAGATATCAGTCCCCGTCACAGCGGAGCACCGCAGTGTGTTGAGAGAGATATCAGTCCCTGTCACAATGGAGCACCACAGTGTGTTGAGAGAGACATCAGTCCCCGTCACAGTGGAGCACCACAGTATGCTGAAGAAGATATCAGTCCTCGTCACAGGATCAGCACAGTATGCTGAGGGAGATATCAGTAACCGTCACAGCATTAGCACAGTATGCTGAGGGAGATATCAGTAACAGTCACAGCATCCACACAGTATGCTGAGGGAGATATCAGTAACCGTCACAGCATCAGCACAGCATGCTGAGGGAGATATCAGTCCCCGTCACAGCATTAGCACAGTTTGTTGAGGGAGATATCAGTAACCGTCACAGCATTAACACAGTATGCTGAGGGAGATATCAATAACCGTCACAGCATTATCACAGTATACTGAGGGAGATATCAGTAACCGTCACAGCATCCGCACAGTATGCTGAGGGAGATATCAGAAACCGTCACAGCATCAGCACAGTATGCTGAGGGAGATATCAGTAACCGTCACAGCATTAGCACAGTATGCTGAGGGAGATATCAGTCCCCGTCACAACATTAGCACAATATGTTGAGGGAGATATCAGTCCCCGTCACAGCACCAGCACAGTATACTGAGGGAGATATCAGTAACCGTCACAGCATCAACACAGTATGCTGAGTGAGATTTCAGTCCCCGTCACAGCATCAGCACAGTGTGCTGAGAGAAATATCAGTCCCCGTCACAGGATCAGCACAGTATGCTGAGGGAGATATCAGTCCCCTCACAGCATCAGCACAGTATGCTGAGGGAGATATCAGCCCCGTCACAGGATCAGCACAGTATGCTGAGGGAGATATCAGTAACCGTCACAGCATCAGCACAGTATGCTGAGGGAGATATCAGTAACCGTCACAGCATCCGCACAGTATGCTGAGGGAGATATCAGTAACCGTCACAGCATCAGCACAGTATGCTGAGGGAGATATCAGTAACCGTCACAGCATTAGCACAGTATGCTGAGGGAGATATCAGTCCCCGTCACAGCACCAGCACAGTATGATGAGGGAGATATCAGTAACCGTCACAGCATCAACACAGTATGCTGAGTGAGATTTCAGTCCCCGTCACAGCATCAGCACAGTGTTCTGAGGGAGATATCAGTCCCCGTCACAGGATCAGCACAGTATGCTGAGGGAGATATCAGTAACCGTCACAAGATCAGCACAGTATGCTGAGGGAGATATCAGTAACCGTCACAGCATTAGCACAGTGTGCTGAGGGAGATATCAGTAACCGTCACAGCATCAGCACAGTATGATGAGGGAGATATCAGTCCCCGTCACAGCACCAGCACAGTATGATGAGGGAGATATCAGTAACCGTCACACAATCAGCACAGTATGCGGAGGGAGATATCAGTCCCCGTCACAGCACCAGCACAGTATGATGAGGGAGATATCAGTAACCGTCACAGCATCAACACAGTATGCTGAGTGAGATTTCAGTCCCCGTCACAGCATCAGCACAGTGTGCTGAGGGAGATATCAGTCCCCGTCACAGGATCAGCACAGTATGCTGAGGGAGATATCAGTAACCGTCACAGGATCAGCACAGTATGCTGAGGGAGATATCAGTAACCGTCACAGCATTAGCACAGTGTGCTGAGGGAGATATCAGTAACCGTCACAGCATCAGCACAGTATGCTGAGGGAGATATCAGTAACCGCCACAGCATCAGCACAGTATGCTGAGGGAGATATCAGTAACCGTCACAGCATCAGCACAGTGTGCCGAGGGAGATATCAGTCCCCGTCACAGCATCAGCACAGTATGCTGATGGAGATATCAGTAACCGTCACAGCATTAGCACAGTATGCTGAGGTAGATATCAGTAACCGTCACAGCATCAGCACAGTGTGCCGAGGGAGATATCAGTCCCCGTCACAGCATCAGCACAGTATTCTGAGGGAGAAATCAGTAACCGTCACAGCATCAGCACAGTATGCTGATGGAAATATCAGTAACCGTCACAGCATTAGCACAGTATGCTGAGGGAGATATCAGTAACCGTCACAGCATCAGCACAGTGTGCCGAGGGAGATATCAGTCCCCGTCACAGCATCAGCACAGTATGCTGATGGAGATATCAGTAACCGTCACAGCATCAGCACAGTATGTTGAGGGAGATATCAGTCCCCGTCACAGCATCAGCACAGTATGCTGATGGAGATATCAGTAACCGTCACAGCATCAGCACAGTATGTTGAGGGAGATATCAGTCCCCGTCACAGCATCAGCACAGTGTGCTGAGGGAGATATCAGTCCCCGTCACAGCATTAGCACAGTATGCTGAGGGAGATATCAGTCCCCGTCACAGCATCAGCACAGTATGCTGAGGGAGATATCAGTCCCCGTCACAGCATCAGCACAGTGTGCTGAGGGAGATATCAGTCCCCGTCACAGCATCAGCACAGTGTGCTGAGGGAGATATCAGTCTCCGTCACAGCATCAGCACAGTATGCTGAGGGAGATATCAGTAACCGTCACAGCATCAGCACAGTGTGCTGAGGGAGATATCAGTCCCCGTCACAGCATCAGCACAGTGTGCTGAGGAAGATATCAGTCTCCGTCACAGCATCAGCACAGTATGTTGAGGGAGATATCAGTCCCCGTCACAGCATCAGCACAGTGTGCTGAGGGAGATATCAGTCCCCGTCACAGCATCAGCACAGTGTGCTGAGGAAGATATCAGTCCCCGTCACAGCATCAGCACAGTGTGCTGAGGGAGATATCAGTCCCCGTCACAGCATCAGCACAGTGTGCTGAGGAAGATATCAGTCCCCATCACAGCATCAGCACAGTGTGCTGAGGAAGATATCAGTCCCCGTCACAGCATCAGCACAGTGTGCTGAGGAAGATATCAGTCCCCGTCACAGCATCAGCACAGTATGCTGAGGAAGATATCAGTCCCCGTCAGAGCATCAGCACAGTGTGCTGAGGAAGATATCAGTCCCCGTCAGAGCATCAGCACAGTGTGCTGAGGGAGATATCAGTCCCCGTCAGTGTGGAGCACCGCAGTGTGTTGAGAGAGTTATCAGTCCCCGTCACAGTGGAGCACCACAGTGTGTTGAGAGAGATATCAGTCCCCGTCACAGTGGAGCACCACAGTGTGTTGAGAGATATCAGTCCCCGTCACAGTGGAGCACCACAGTGTATTGAGAGAGATATCAGTCCCCGTCACAGTGGAGCACCACAGTGTGTTGAGAGAGATATCAGTCCCCGTCACAGTGGAGCACCACAGTGTGTTGAGAGAGATATCAGTCCCCATCACAGTGGAGCACCACAGTGTGTTGAGAGATATCAGTCCCCGTCACAGTGGAGCACCACAGTGTGTTGAGAGAGATATCAGTTCCCGTCACAGTGGAGCACCACAGTGTGTTGAGAGAGATATCAGTCCCCGTCACAGTGGAGCACCACAGTGTATTGAGAGAGATAACAGTCCCCGTCACAGTGGAGCTCCACAGTGTGTTGAGAGAGATATCAGTCCCCGTCACAGTGGAGCACCACAGTGTATTGAGAGAGATATCAGTCCCCGTCACAGTGGAGCACCACAGTGTGTTGAGAGAGATATCAGTCCCCGTCACAGTGGAGCACCACAGTGTATTGAGAGAGATATCAGTCCCCGTAACAATGGAGCACCACAGTGTGTTGAGAGAGATATCAGTCCCCGTTACAGTGGAGCACCACAGTGTGTTGAGAGAGATATCAGTCCCCGTCACAGTGCAGCACCACAGTGTGTTGAGAGATGTCAGTCCCCGTCACAGTGGAGCACCACAGTGTGTTGAGAGAGATATCAGTCCCCGTCACAGTGGAGCACCACAGTGTGTTGAGAGAGATATCAGTCCCCGTCACAGTGGAGCACCACAGTGTGTTGAGAGACATATATCAGTCCCCGTCACAGTGGAGCACCACAGTGTGTTGAGAGAGATATCAGTCCCCGTCACAGTGGAGCACCGCAGTGTGTTGAGAGAGATATCAGTCCCCGTCACAGTGGAGCACCACAGTGTGTTGAGAGAGATATCAGTCCCCGTCACAGTGGAGCACCACAGTGTGTTGAGAGAGATATCAGTCCCCGTCACAGTGGAGCACCACAGTGTGTTGAGAGAGATATCAGTCCCTGTCACAGTGGAGCACCACAGTGTGTTGAGAGAGATATCAGTCCCCGTCACAGTGGAGCACCACAGTGTTTTGAGAGAGATATCAGTCCCCGTCACAGTGGAGCACCGCAGTGTGTTGAGAGAGATATCAGTCCCCGTCACAGTGGAGCACCACAGTGTGTTGAGAGAGATATCAGTCCCCGTCACAGTGGAGCACCGCAGTGTGTTGAGAGAGATATCAGTCCCCGTCACAGTGGAGCACCACAGTGTGTTGAGAGAGATATCAGTCCCCGTCACAGTGGAGCACCACAGTGTGTTGAGAGAGATATCAGTCCCCGTCACAGTGGAGCACCACAGTGTGTTGAGAGAGATATCAGTCCCTGTCACAGTGGAGCACCACAGTGTGTTGAGAGAGATATCAGTCCCCGTCACAGTGGAGCACCGCAGTGTGTTGAGAGAGATATCAGTCCCCGTCACAGTGGAGCACCACAGTGTGTTGAGAGAGATATCAGTCCCCGTCACAGTGGAGCATCACAGTGTGTTGAGAGAGATATCAGTCCCCGTCACAGTGGAGCACCGCAGTGTGTTGAGAGAGATATGAGTCCCCGTCACAGTGGAGCACCAGAGTGTGTTGAGAGAGATATCAGTCCCCGTCACAGTGGAGCACCGCAGTGTGTTGAGAGAGATATCAGTCCCCGTCACAGCGGAGCACCGCAGTGTGTTGAGAGAGATATCAGTCCCCGCCACAGTGGAGCACCACAGTGTGTTGAGAGAGATATCAGTCCCTGTCACAATGGAGCACCACAGTGTGTTGAGAGAGACATCAGTCCCCGTCACAGTGGAGCACCACAGTATGCTGAAGGAGATATCAGTCCTCGTCACAGGATCAGCACAGTATGCTGAGGGAGATATCAGTAACCGTCACAGCATTAGCACAGTATGCTAAGGGAGATATCAGTAACCGTCACAGCATCAGCACAGCATGCTGAGGGAGATATCAGTCCCCGTCACAGCATTAGCACAGTTTGTTGAGGGAGATATCAATAACCGTCACAGCATTATCACAGTATACTGAGGGAGATATCAGTAACCGTCACAGCATCCGCACATTATGCTGAGGGAGATATCAGTAACCGTCACAGCATCAGCACAGTATGCTGAGGGAGATATCAGTAACCGTCACAGCATTAGCACAGTATGCTGAGGGAGATATCAGTCCCCGTCACAACATTAGCACAATATGTTGAGGGAGATATCAGTGCCCGTCACAGCACCAGCACAGTATACTGAGGGAGATATCAGTAACCGTCACAGCATCAACACAGTATGCTGAGTGAGATTTCAGTCCCCGTCACAGCATCAGCACAGTGTGCTGAGAGAAATATCAGTCCCCGTCACAGGATCAGCACAGTATGCTGAGGGAGATATCAGTCCCCTCACAGCATCAGCACAGTATGCTGAGGGAGATATCAGCCCCGTCACAGGATCAGCACAGTATGCTGAGGGAGATATCAGTAACCGTCACAGCATTAGCACAGTGTGCTGAGGGAGATATCAGTAACCGTCACAGCATCAGCACAGTATGCTGAGGGAGATATCAGTAACCGTCACAGCATCCGCACTGTATGCTGAGGGAGATATCAGTAACCGTCACAGCATCAGCACAGTATGCTGAGGGAGATATCAGTAACCGTCACAGCATTAGCACAGTATGCTGAGGGAGATATCAGTCCCCGTCACAGCATTAGCACAGTATGTTGAGGGAGATATCAGTAACCGTCACAGCATTAACACAGTATGCTGAGGGAGATATCAGTAACCGTCACAGCATTAGTACAGTATGCTGAGGGAGATATTAGTAACCGTCACAGCATCAGGACAGTATACTGAGGGAGATATCAGTAACCGTCACAGCATCAGCACAGTATGCTGAGGGAGATATCAGTCCCCGTCACAGCACCAGCACAGTATGATGAGGGAGATATCAGTAACCGTCACAGCATCAACACAGTATGCTGAGTGAGATTTCAGTCCCCGTCACAGCATCAGCACAGTGTGCTGAGGGAGATATCAGTCCCCGTCACAGGATCAGCACAGTATGCTGAGGAAGATATCAGTAACCGTCACAGGATCAGCACAGTATGCTGAGGGAGATATCAGTAACCGTCACAGCATTAGTACAGTATGCTGAGGGAGATATTAGTAACCGTCACAGCATCAGGACAGTATACTGAGGGAGATATCAGTAACCGTCACAGCATCAGCACAGTATGCTGAGGGAGATATCAGTCCCCGTCACAGCACCAGCACAGTATGATGAGGGAGATATCAGTAACCGTCACAGCATCAACACAGTATGCTGAGTGAGATTTCAGTCCCCGTCACAGCATCAGCACAGTGTGCTGAGGGAGATATCAGTCCCCGTCACAGGATCAGCACAGTATGCTGAGGGAGATATCAGTAACCGTCACAGGATCAGCACAGTATGCTGAGGGAGATATCAGTAACCGTCACAGCATTAGCACAGTGTGCTGAGGGAGATATCAGTAACCGTCACAGCATCAGCACAGTATGCTGAGGGAGATATCAGTAACCGCCACAGCATCAGCACAGTATGCTGAGGGAGATATCAGTAACCGTCACAGCATCAGCACAGTGTGCCGAGGGAGATATCAGTCCCCGTCACAGCATGAGCACAGTATGCTGATGGAGATATCAGTAACCGTCACAGCATTAGCACAGTATGCTGAGGGAGATATCAGTAACCGTCACAGCATCAGCACAGTGTGCCGAGGGAGATATCAGTCCCCGTCACAGCATCAGCACAGTATTCTGAGGGAGAAATCAGTAACCGTCACAGCATCAGCACAGTATGCTGATGGAAATATCAGTAACCGTCACAGCATTAGCACAGTATGCTGAGGGAGATATCAGTAACCGTCACAGCATCAGCACAGTGTGCCGAGGGAGATATCAGTCCCCGTCACAGCATGAGCACAGTATGCTGATGGAGATATCAGTAACCGTCACAGCATTAGCACAGTATGCTGAGGGAGATATCAGTCCCCGTCACAGCATCAGCACAGTATGCTGATGGAGATATCAGTAACCGTCACAGCATCAGCACAGTATGTTGAGGGAGATATCAGTCCCCGTCACAGCATCAGCACAGTATGCTGATGGAGATATCAGTAACCGTCACAGCATCAGCACAGTATGTTGAGGGAGATATCAGTCCCCGTCACAGCATCAGCACAGTGTGCTGAGGGAGATATCAGTCCCCGTCACAGCATTAGCACAGTATGCTGAGGGAGATATCAGTCCCCGTCACAGCATCAGCACAGTATGCTGAGGGAGATATCAGTCCCCGTCACAGCATCAGCACAGTGTGCTGAGGGAGATATCAGTCCCCGTCACAGCATCAGCACAGTGTGCTGAGGGAGATATCAGTCTCCGTCACAGCATCAGCACAGTATGCTGAGGGAGATATCAGTCCCCGTCACAGCATCAGCACAGTGTGCTGAGGGAGATATCAGTCCCCGTCACAGCATCAGCACAGTGTGCTGAGGAAGATATCAGTCTCCGTCACAGCATCAGCACAGTATGTTGAGGGAGATATCAGTCCCCGTCACAGCATGAGCACAGTGTGCTGAGGGAGATATCAGTCCCCGTCACAGCATCAGCACAGTGTGCTGAGGGAGATATCAGTCCCCGTCACAGCATCAGCACAGTGTGCTGAGGGAGATATCAGTCCCCGTCGCAGCTTCAGTACGGTGTGCTGAGGGAGATATCAGTCCCCGTTACAGCATCAGCACAGTGTGCTGAGGAAGATATCAGTCCCCGTCACAGCATCAGCACAGTGTGCTGAGGAAGATATCAGTCCCCGTCACAGCATCAGCACAGTGTGGTGAGGGAGATATCAGTCCCCGTCACAGCATCAGCACAGTGTGCTGAGGAAGATATCAGTCCCCGTCAGAGCATCAGCACAGTGTGCTGAGGAAGATATCAGTCCCCGTCAGAGCATCAGCACAGTGTGCTGAGGGAGATATCAGTCCCCGTCACAGCATCAGCACAGTATGCTGAGGGAGATATCAGTTCCCGTCACAGCATCAGCACAGTGTGCTGAGGAAGATATCAGTCCCCGTCACAGCATCAGCACAGTGTGCTGAGGAATATATCTGTCCCCGTCACAGCATCAGCACAGTGTGCTGAGGGAGATATCAGTCCCCGTCACAGCATCAGCACAGTATGCTGAGGAAGATATCAGTCCCCGTCACAGCATCAGTAAAGTACGCTGAGGGAGATATCAGTCCCCGTCACAGCATCAGGACAGTGTGCTGAGGAAGATATCAGTCCCCGTCACAGCATCAGCACAGTGTGCTGAGGAAGATATCAGTCCCCGTCACAGTGGAGCACCACAGTGTGTTGAGAGAGATATCAGTTCCCGTCACAGTGGAGCACCACAGTGTGTTGAGAGAGATATCAGTCCCTGTCACAGTGGAGCACCTATGTATTGAGAGAGATAACAGTCCCTGTCACAGTGGAGCTCCACAGTGTGTTGAGAGAGATATCAGTCCCTGTCACAGTGGAGCACCACAGTGTATTGAGAGAGATATCAGTCCTGTCACAGTGGAGCACCACAGTGTGTTGAGAGAGATATCAGTCCCGTCACAGTGGAGCACCACAGTGTATTGAGAGAGATATCAGTCCCTGTAACAATGGAGCACCACAGTGTGTTGAGAGAGATATCAGTCCCCTGTTACAGTGGAGCACCACAGTGTGTTGAGAGAGATATCAGTCCCCGTCACAGTGCAGCACCACAGTGTGTTGAGAGATGTCAGTCCCCTGTCACAGTGGAGCACCACAGTGTGTTGAGAGAGATATCAGTCCCTGTCACGTGGAGCACCTACAGTGTGTTGAGAGAGATATCAGTCCCTGTCACAGTGGAGCACCACAGTGTGTTGAGAGACATAT
>NW_027198667.1:0-41311 GCF_038502225.1 Cherax quadricarinatus | reverse complement strand
GAAGGGCCTGGAGGAGTGAGAGGAGAGGGGAAGGGAAGGGAAGGGAGGTTGTTGAATAGAGGAAGTGGAGGGAGGAGAGGAAGGATGTAGAGGGAAAGAGCAGTATGTGGAAGAAGAGAGGAAAGGAAATGAGATGATGCAGAGATGAGGGAATGTGATGTATACTAGAGGAGAGGAGATGTATAGCGGATAAACGCACAAAACGGTGTCTGGAGAGAGTAAAATTCCTGTTCCTGGTCCCTTAAACGGCTGATGTAGTCAGTTCCTGACCTCTTTAGCTCTAGCACATCTCCAGACCCGGAATAAAACGCTGGCCTGCACCAGCTCGTTCCATTTTCCCTACCTTCAGACTGAAGTATTTCTTAACATCCCAAAGACGTGTTTAGGTGTTTAGTTTCTATTTGTGATGCGTAACACTTGTGATGTGGACCATTTATGATGCAAAATTTGATTAGACCACCAAACGAGCAAGATACAGAACCGAGAAACTTGGTTGGATATCTTATCATAGCATTTACCCGATCATCAAGAATGTAGATTACGAGATGGAGAACGTCGTCCTAAGTAAGCTGGATAAGCAACATGTAACTTACAGATCAATTAACTCTACTTTTACATATGTTTAGAAGAACTTGCCTCACTCTCTCATTCTTATATATGCAAAATCGAGTAAACATCTAACACCGTGGCGTTGGCTGTAGCAGTACGTGCAAGCCTGGCAAACCTCGTGATCTTTCAGGAGCCTAATACGAAATGTTTTTCAAAGCATCGCATAAGACACAAGTCAGAGTCCTCTTCAGATATTTTTTTCCGCAGCGACATCGAACCTATACTTGGCCAAGCACGTACAGAAGCTCGAGAAAGTCCATATGTTTGCAAACACCAGATCCAGAACTGAGGGGAATACACTATAAAGATAAACTAAAGGATCTAAACCTACTATCAATGTACGAGAGAACACCGGAATACATTATCACAATTTAAAAGATGTATAGAGACACTTATAGGGTGGAAACGGAGAGATTGTTGAACAAGATGGAAACGAAGACAGGAAGAGGGCGGAGATGGATGCTAAAACCTAGGATAAGTCACAGGGATATTAGGAAGTACTTTTTAAGTCTCAAGGATATAAAAAAGCAGGATCCAAAAAAACTTATGGAAGATATTCTACGCACGTTTCAGGAGTAGATGTGACATAAACCAAGTAGCCAGAATTTAACGCTGATCAGCTGTAGATATAGTCTGGGACCCCTCATACATAACTGAGTTCAAATGGGTGAGTACACACGGAAGTGAAGGACATACTCCTGCTCCTTGTGTAATATTTTTAATATTTTAGTACAGTAAGTAGGGGTACTGCAGTGCGTTTCTTTTGCTTCAAGGGGAAATAACCTGCTTGACTTAGTTATGGCAAACAATGAATCCCTTGTTAATAATTTAGAAATTTCAGAGGAACTGGGTGCTAGCGACCACAAATCAATTACATTTAGCATTGAATGGAAGTACGATAGTAGCGATAACTCAGTAACAGTCCCAGATTTTCGCTTAGCAGATTACGATGGGCTTAAAGAACACTTATCATCTGTTGACTGGGGTAACGAAGAGAGCTATCAATATGACAGTTTTCTGAACACTATACATGCTGCTCAAAGAGCGTTTATCCCATATAAAGAAATTAGATCAAATAGAAATGACCCAAAATGGATGAATAATAGGCTCAAATATCTACTAGGGCATAAGAAAGGAATTTATAGGCGTATCAAAAGAGGTGAGGGTCATCTTATGAATCAGTATATTGACATTAAGAGGGACATTAAAAAGGGGATAAGAAAAGCTAAAAGGGACTATGAAATTAAAGTTGCTAGGGATTCTAAAACTAACCCAAAAAGTTTTTTCCAGGTCTATAGAACAAAAGTTAGAGATAAGATAGGTCCCCTTAAAAATAACTATGGGCACCTTACTGACAATGAGAATGAAATGTGCTTGATTTTAAATAATTATTTTCTCTCAGTTTTTACACAGGAAGACACTAACAATATTCCAGTAATTAATTTTTACAGTGGGCTAGAAGAAGATAAATTATGTAACATCACAGTCACTAGTGAGATGGTTGTGAGGCAGATAGACAGACTGAAGCAAAATAAGTCGCCGGGTCCTGATGAGGTTTTTTCAAGGGTTCTTAAGGAATGCAAAATGGAACTCTGTGAACCATTAACTAATATTTTTAATTTATCTCTTCAAACAGGTGTAGTGTCTGATATGTGGAAGATGGCTAATGTAACTCCTATTTTTAAAACCAAGACAGCAATGCCTAAGCGTACGTAATAAGGCAAATAGATTACTGGGATTTATATCAAGAAGTGTAAGCAACAGAAGTCCAGAGGTCATACTGCAGCTTTATACATCATTAGTAAGGCCTCACCTTGATTATGCAGCTCAGTTCTGGTCTCCGTATTACAAAATGGACATAAATTCGTTAGAAAACATTCAGCGTAGGATGACTAAATTAATACATAGCATCAGAAATCTTCCTTATGAAGAAAGATTGAAGACTCTTAAGTTACATTCACTTGTTAGACGAAGAATGAGGGGAGACCTGATCGAAGTGTATAAGTGGAAGATAGGTATTAATAAAGGGGATATTAATAAGGTCTTGAGGATGTCTCTCCAAGAGAGAACCCGCAGTAATGGATTTAAATTCGATAAGTTTAAATTTCTCAAGGACATAGGAAAGTATTGGTTTGGAAATAGGGTAGTTGATGAGTGGAACAGTCTACCTAGTTGGGTTATTGAGGCTAGGACTTTGGGTTGTTTCAAATCTAGGTTGGATAAGTACATGAGTGGGAAGGGTTGGATTTGAGTGGGACTTTCACATCAGAGCTTATTTCTTGGGTAGCATTGAAAATTGGGTTGGGTAAATGTTTTGTTAGTGGGATGAATTGTAAAGGACCTGCCTAGTATGGGCCAGCAGGCCTCCTGCAGTGTTCCTCCATTCATACCTCCTTCTCCCCTTCTTCATTTCCCGCCACCATTCCCACCTCTCTCTCTCTCTCTCTCTCAATACATACTCAACTCTACTAACAAACAAGACTGCCACATCAACGACCTGCCACAGGACATAGAACGCAACAGAGAAAATGAAGTAGGACATAGAAAACGGTGCAATGTATAGAAAATGGAACGCAGCATCACTACAGGTGCGTGTTTACGAGACAGATCTGCCCGTTTATAAAATTCAATATTCATATGGGTCACATCGGGGGAAAAAAATCGTAAATATTTTTAGTTTATCCTTCAGGTGTGCTTGCTTATGCCTTATTTTCTTTCCTGTATCGTGCAAAAAAGAGAAATGATCAAATTCTCCCCATATTTTATATAAACATTTAATAATACTTTCGGTTTCCAAGAGGAAGTCTTACCCCTTTCTGAAGAAATAAGAATCAGGTTGTGATGGTTTCTTAGTCCTGCGGGTCGCTGGTAGGAACAGCGTGAGTTACCAGTTAGCAAATACATTTGGCCTCAGACCGGACTTCGAGAGCTGAATTCTCAGAAATAGCCACAGTTATATCACCGGCACGTAAAAAGATAACAAAAACGTTTTGCAGTGTGTAGGTGGATGAAATTTATTTTTTTTTATATGAAGTTTCTTGTACGTTGTTTATGACAAATACATTAGGAAAGAAATCTGGAATGAAATGAAGAGACTACGATGGGCGACGTTTGGTGAGGGAGATGCTGGGAAAACCTTGTGAGGACGAAGTCAATTACTGGGATGAGAGACGTGCAGGTCAGGAGCTGTGATGACCTTGTGAGGATGGAAGTAGTTATCGAATCATCTGTCTATGAGGATGGATGACAGTAGTAGCACAAGAGATTGGGAGAACTGCCACTACGTCACCTGCCTGACATGCTTAACTGTTACTCTGATAGTGCTCTCCCTTTTCACCTAACAGATAAATAGGTACTTGGGGTCGCTTCCTTCGGGAAAAGATTTCGACGAAAATAAATCACACTATGTGGCTTCGTTGAGTTATTCTAGCTTAAAATATAACTTAGACGCTGATGGGCTTATAATCTTAGAAAAGAAGAGAAGGAGAATATATTTTTTTATTTATGTTAGGCGCTAAAGCCGCGGAAAAGCGGTAAAGACTTGATCCTCATTCCTCTTAAACAAAAAGAGGCAAGTTTTCATTCAGCACACTCCTCAGGGCGAGGGGAAGGGCACCACTAAGACGAATTGTGATATAAGGCAAGTACACAACCCGCAAGTGGAAGAGTGACACTCTTAAGTTTCATTCTCCTATGTGTATTGTTCCAGTCACGGTATTGTGTCTTTTTATTCTTAATGGCAAGTAATACTGTGGGAGTTTGGGGCCTCCCCAACCCCTCATTTCCACATCAATTCTTTACTGAGTAACTGGAAAGCTGTGTGACGGAGCTGACTGATGATGTTAATATTGTGGTAAAGAAGCTGAGAAAGAGTGAAAGATGTTCTAACTTGGTGACCACGACTGACATATCATGCTGATAAAACTTCTCAGCAGTAACTCATGGACGAAGCATGCGTTTGCTTAATGTTTTTTTTGGCCATGTGACTTTTCAGCGAGGGTCACGTGGTGAACTGATAAATGGATCTTTAAGTAATTGGACCTACACTCTACTTCCTTGGATAAATCCTGATTACCACCCATTCTCCTGGCTACATGACCCCTATGGATTTACTGCTTCTCCACTAATTTAATAATAATCTACGTATGTGAGCTGCATATATCACATGTCCATCATCCTCTTCAGGTGATCTAAGGAAGACATGGTACATGTACTCGGGGCCCCGGGAGTCCAAAACTGCAATTACTAAAGGAAATAAGCTTTAATATTTACAGAGTGCTGGGAATAAAAAAAATACTAATTAAAAGCGCTATGCAATATAATACTTCATAATTTTACGCACATACCACACACACAAGAGCTATAACTAACCTCAAAGTGAAAAGCATTCACACAAACTAACTCATTAATATAAAAATACTATCATATAATCATATGATTTCCCGCTCAGTGTAGATTTTGGTCATTGGACTGATGATTTCCGCTGACTTTCTGGTCCAAAATTTACCTTCTCTATATAAGGTATAAACATGAGTTAATTTTTACCAAAAGAAAGAAATTATGAAGGTTTTATTTACATGTAACAAAAGAATTATTACCCATTTTATATACGTATACAAAAAAATGCATGCAGGTTAATTTATGAAATCTTCTCTGTATAAACAAGATAAAATATCAGAGCAATTTATTTTACAAGCATGTAACATATTAGAATACCAATGCTAAATAAAGAGCGTCACAGAGTTAATCAAATTAGGGGAAGTAGGACACCGTCCCGTACTCAAAAATTTCATTTCATAAAACTGACAATGTGCAGTTAGCCATAGATATTAAATTACCCATTGCTTTAGTTGTATGTAATTTACCCACTTGACATATAATCACACCCTAGATTTGGGCATATTCAGTAGATGTGCAAAGGAACATGTCTGAAAAGACTATGCAACAAAACTAAATGTGAAATACGTTCTCACCTCATGAGAACTTGGGAAGGTAATCTCTTAATTCATGAAATGATACAAATTCTTGCACAAATGCTACAAGTCTGAATTCTTAATTACAAATATGTCTAATGGGGAGGAAATGTTCCTGTTCAGCCCTGTGCCAGTCGTCTAATACAGAGGAAGACCATATTGGAGGGTATAGGACGAGGCTACAGACACGTCACAAGAAAGAAATAAGGAAACACTCCATGAAGCTTCAACATAATTAGAGCAGTAACTGAGCCCATGACAGAAAACATGTTAACTAGTACATAAAGACACTTAATGAATACGGACACCTGTATCAATAATATTCTCATCCCGTATCAAAGAGAAACAGGCCAAAGAAAGCTCACAACTCCACTGATCAAATAAACTACATTAGGACACACAATAACTAGTAAATATAATAAAAATACCTTTTCCTTGTAAAGAAAATGAAGTGATATTAGCTCACGCCAAATCTCAAGCGAACTGATTCATCCGGCTCCTATAGTAAGACAACCCCAGCTAACAACAAAAAGAAAATTCATGAAACAGCGTGGAAAAAAAACACGAAATAAATGAATCTGACTGTAGCGATAAGAGTCTATTGTTATCAAGTGAGGAGTCAAAGGAAGACTTGCCTGTCATATAAACTCCTGGACAGGAGGTCTAGCGAGGTGACACCAAAATCCCATGCCTTAAAATTCGTTTACGGAGTCAGAACACTGAATTAAGAAAATCTTTCTTCTGTAAATAGTAAGATGAACTTAGCCTCGTAGATTCCCAACAATTCACATGAAAATAATAAAGCATTTCCTCAACTACGAATTTCTTATGTAATGTCAGTCGAGACACTCTTCTTATCAATAGCGCAGTGAGGATAGAACAGCACATCAAACTACTCTATTATTCAACAACGAACAACAACAACAGAAAAGAAGAAGAGGATGCAACATCGGGTTGTAGATATCCCAATAAAGAGGTGTTTCCAATTTTTTAACAACTATATCTAACAAGCAAATATTTTAGTAGAGGAAATAAGTACTTTTCATGGTCCCGCAGTAGCTTGTAGAGTATTCCTTCCACGGAAACAAGCAACACTGTATGACCCTGTTGGGTTTATCGTTTAGTTTTGATTATAATAAACCACGGAGAAAATTATATTCCATCAGTTCCTCTGCATCGTAAATTCAGGATGGTTACTATCGCTTACCACCTTGTATTATACAATACCAAACACCAAGAAACTGAAACACAAAGTTACATAACTTTTCTCTCATGAAAAGAAAACACATATCTTTTCAAGGATTATTTTTCGAGAAGATTCGAAGTGGTCAAATTGTAAGAGAGAGAGAAATTCAGAATAATGTAATCTTTTATTATCGACATTTCTTCCACTGCGCAAGCGAAACGTGGCTTGTGATCCGATGGAGCCGGACGTGGGTGAAAGGCCGTCAATAAATAATCACATTATACAACATTTATCTCTCTTTTATCGTCGTATTTGCTTCCCAGGTGATATCATGCAAGAGACACGGTTCTCACCGGCAGAGATTACTACCTGTTCCACAGCAGAGTAACTTCTGGAGGTGTAGCATCAGGCTGCAAACCAATCCATCATAATATGCCTTCAACCAACCACTTTTTGTTTTCATTAGCTCTGGACCAACACAAACCCGCTCAGGTTAGAAGAGTACAGAAAATTTCTGGAAAATGACCTGCCCATACTACTAGAAAACTAGCTAATTAGCATCAATGATCATGTAATTAACTTATATAAGCAATTAGAAGAAACTGTCTATGTCTGCTATGGCTTAGCATCTTCCGGAATCATTTAGCAGTGTAAGCCAATGAAATGAGAAATTATCAATGAAATTCGCAAGACATGCAAACACTAGCCTCCCAAGCACACTAGAAACTCTTATAAGGCAAGCTATACAAAATAAGAGAAGCCAATAGAAATTCTGGAGGAGAATCCCCTCAAGCCTTGATGTTAGTGAGGGGCTCTTGATCTAGGGAATTGGATCTGTGCTCCAGTTCCCTGAATTGAACCTAAATACCTTCCATTTCCCCCATACACAGGAGCTGCATAATTCCTATGGGTTTAGGATTTATACAGCTCCTGTGTATGATAATAATAAGAAGAAGGAGAAGAATTAGACAACTATAAGGTTCTAGAAAAGAAATCCATCCTTTTACTAGATTACACATACATCGACTCTGACGGAAAACAAATTTACCATTAAAATTGATGGCTCACAAGCAAAAGCAAATCTCATATGACAAGTTTGGTCAGAAAATCAATCTGAAGCGAACAACAGGAAACACACTCAACAACAACAACACACTCTCGTAGCGTTGACGTAGGGAAATGCTGCTAATTTCCTTGTAAAACCATGAAGAAACATGATCAATCTAACTGATAAGCATTTACTTACAATGTCAGCGCTGTATGTCCCTTGCACGTTCAGCGCTTCTTTTTGATTATAATAATCATAATCACTTACAAGGTCAAAGAATCTGCTGTAAATCCGGGAAGTCATCAAGGATACTAAAAATAAAGCTCTTGGCTTGTCAGGAACAATTAAGATGTTAAATTCCTTTGAATGAACCACTTAGAATTATTGCAGATTATATATCCATTGTTTCTTTTTTTAGCAGTAGCTCTCTCCCCAATGCTCCCGAATCAGCTTAACGATTTATATACCTAAACCTGGATAAAGCAAATGTTGCCTCTTGCAACATTTTAAAAAAATAATCAGAGTTAATTATTACAAGGAATATCACTACCTTCTCAAGCAGGATAAACAAAACGAAATATATGGGAAGATTATATTTACTTAGGTCATCATTCATGAAAGTAATAGCGTTCAAAGGGAAACTGTTGCAGTTAAGTAACTGATACTAGTTTAGAAGAAAGTTGCACATAATATTTAAAGAAAATGTTGCTTTACTAGGAGAGTTAACTAGCGGATCCTGTTAGAATCACTGATGTTTCAACTCTATATGGTTGACTGCTGTATAATCCTCCGGGTTTAGCGCTTCCCCCTTGATTATAATAATAATAATAATATATGGTTGACTTACCTAAGTTGGTTTGTGATGGAGGTGAATATATTATGTAGGAACACAAGATTATTGTAAAATTTGACAGGGAAAAACAGGCAAAGTTAAGATACGAGTCGAAAACTCCGATGAAATTTAATGTTAATTAAGCCACAAAATGGAAATGTGTTGAAGTGCATATAGGCCAATCCAAGATAATAGTTTTCTTGAAAAAGTCTTATTGAAATTGGGCAAAGAAAAGCACTATTTACATAGTAATGAGGAATTCTTTTGCAATACTGGCCAAATTGGAAGTATATATATAAAAAAATCTGATTTATTGTAGTAGTTATACCAAAATTGAAATATTGGATGTTCATTACTTAAAACGTGAATACAAAATAAATAATGTATTCGAAGGTTTAAATGCAAATGAATTTCAAAAGCCACGAGTGTGAGTTATGAATTGAGACAAAAGACACTAGAAATACCCTCACTGGAAGACGCAATAAAAGATATGATAACTACATAAAAATTTATTTGTGGCTCTGAGAAAAGTATATAGTGAGGGTTGCTTGGTGCCAGCAATTAGAACAATAGGCTTTTATTATAAATTACGTAAGAAGCAATATAGAAGGTTTATTGGAACATATTTCTTTGAAAAAATGATAGATGGTTCGAATGTATTCACAGAAGAAACTATGTGCGAAAAATATTAGGAATGTTTAAAGTTTATATGGTAAATTTATGTTAGATGAGACCTTACGAACATTATACTAAATATAAATATAGTGGGTAGTAATAAATAGGTAATCCCGCACATGCATATAGGTGTGGGTATACGTAGGTTTACATATTAAATCCTGTACGTCTCAGCCCATCTCACCAACCTAGAAGATAACCTTGTTAACTTAGGCAAGCGGTAGATTAGATGATCCTAACTAACACTCAGGCACCTTCACTATTGAGAACCACTGTTGTTCTTCCTGTCCAGTGAAAATCTGAGCTGCGAGGTTAAAAATAGACACACAGACTACTTTCCTACCTGATGGAGACGGTGACTAGGACCTGTTGCTCTGTAGCGTCACAACTGCTGCACCAATCCAGCCACTCCTTCACAAACTGCGTTTTACCCGTATGTAAATACTTTTCAAAGTTCAGAACAATACCGTTGGTATTTTGTGTGTTTTGTCTCCTCTATTATAATTACTTTTGATTTGCCAGCTCGTTTCTTACCCAAGCAGCAGCAGTTTGAGATTATTTTAAGACAGAGAGAAAAGCTCCGAGATGCGTCTTCTGAGAATCAAGCTATGCTAAGGAATTAATTTGATTTTTATATATGCTGTTGCACATGAAATGACGAAAGGTGCACAGGATCACAGTGATGAATAGAAGATGAGATTAAGGTGAAGTAAGGCAACTGGTGCCTCGTCTCTCTGGCACCGCACTTCTCACAGCCAGAGCCTGGCCCTCACTGGTGTGTGGCACACTGCTTGCTGCCAAGGGTCTCTCTCTCTCTCTGATCCACGCACACTCACACGCAACCTCACTCACACCATCACTCATTTTCCCTAACTCATCTTCTCTCGCTCATTTACTCTCCCTTACACACCAGTACTCACTCTCTCTCTTTCTCTCTCATTTTTTTTCTTCCTCTCTTTCTCTCACTTTTCCACCCACTCTATCCCTCTCTAGGATCTTCATCCACAGTTACAACTGAATTTTTCTTCACTCACCCTCCTTCATTCACCCTCCCACTAACCTTCCTCCACTCACCCTCTCTCTCTCTCTCTCTATCTCTCACACACACACACCTTCCCTCTCTCCCTCACACTCTTCCTCCCCACTAACTAATGCACCCTCCGTCCCCCGCCTCATTGTCATTTCTTTCTTCCTCCTTACCTCATTTTCCTTCCCTCATATTCTCCCTGCCTCACCAATCCTCCTTTATTTACTTTCCTTCCCTCACTCACTTTATTTAACTTTCCCTTCATTATTCTCTCTTCACCACTTTCCCTCATCCGTCCTTCTTCCCCAGCCCTCATTCTCCCTCCTCCGTCCCCTCCTCTCTCTCTCTCTCTCTCTCTCTCTCTCTCTCTCTCTCTCTCTCTCTCTCTCTCTTCATACTTGGAGCTTCACGTCTCTTTCTTTAAGGGTTCTACAGGAGTTGGATTAAGATTTCTAACATCTGACAGCTCAAAAAATATTCCCATGCTTAGCCCTTTGACGAAGAGCTTTTGTCATTCACTGCTCATTTGACAATCTAAGAAATTATCACATTTATCAAATCTGCAGGGCTTTGAGCTGTTTTGATTCTAATTACATTTGACAGGCTAAGAGCTGTTTTCATAGTCAATTCATCTGACAGGTTAAGAGTTGTTGTAAAGCTCAACTCATCTGGGAAAATAAAGAGCTGTTATTATATTTTCTCAGCTGTCAAGCCGCTATCACAATCAACTCCTTTGACAAGCTAAGAGCAGATATCATACTCGGCTAATTTGGCAGTCTATGAGTTATTGATAAGCTTTGATCATCTGAGAAACTAAGAACTGATATCTTATTCAGTTCAGTGGTTCGGTTCCCGGCCGGGAAACAGTGGGCGCGTTTCCTTACACCTGCTGTCCTCGCCTACCTACCGAGTAAGTAGGCACCTGTATGTTAGCCTCCTGGTGTGATTCGCATCTCGGGGGGGGGGATAAGACTGAAGGACATCAATGGAAATAAGACAGACAGCCCTGACTCACTGACTTTCCTGGGTTAACCCTCTAGATTAAAAAAAAATATATTTTATATCTCACTAGACAGTAGTAGCTGTCATACTCAGCTTATGAGCGTCGTCAACACCGGTCAATAAACAGGTAAATCCCACATAGACGGAAAATGAAACATTTTTCGAAAGGATCTGTCCTTATATATCGGCCTTAATCAGTCCTCCTTTTCAACAGGTATCGGAATATCCATATTACGTTAATTAATTTTGAGTTATAAGCCTCATGTTACGAAAAACTAAATCCATTGGAAAATGAAGCCACTTTGAGCCAGAGATTTCATTCACTCTGATGAAATTATTTTCGAATGTCTTTTTGTAGTAAGAAATAGACATGAGTAAAATGATGTTGGAATGAAGCCCTTGAGAAAGGTACTGCCAGCGTAAAGCCGCTGATTACTGCCCGTCTTGTGGTAGAACTGTATTCTGACTACCTTCTATTATAATCCTAAACTTGTAAGGGCCATACAGTGCCTGAGGAATTAGAGGTAAGAAGTTTTGATTCAAGAAAGGCATTTAGGGAGTGCCATCTCGAGCCAAGCGATTGTAATATATTTTTATATATTATATTTTTGCATATTAATGAATCAGTGAAGCAAGTAATTTTAAGCAAATATCAATACTGCGACTGACCGGCGATCGAACCCGCGATATTTTATCCCACCTCCTGGAGTGACATGCTCAGTGTTACTGGGTACCTGATGTTTGAAGCATTATTGGTTCAGTGAACTAGGGCGTCGTGGATTTGGACAGGTTTCCCAGGAGGCGGGCAACAATATCACATGAGACATTACTAGGACACCCAGTGGAAATAAGTCACTTCGTCTAACTTTTTTTTTTTGGTTATCCTGAATAAATGAAACATTATTATTTTATTAACACATCGGCCGTTTCCCACCAAGGCAGGGTGGCCTGAAAAAATAAAAACTTTCACCATCATTCACTCCATCACTGTCTTGGCAGAGGCGCTCTTACACTACAGTTATAAAACTGCAACAGGAACACCCTTCAGAGTTCAGGCACCAGGACTCAGGTCTGGCCTGCCAGTTTTCGTGAATCATTTCATAAATAATACCCTCCTCACACTCCAACAGCACGTCAAGTCCTGAAAGCCATTTATCTCCATTCCCTTCTATCTAATGCGCTCATGCATGCTTGTTGGAAGTTCAAGCCCCTCTCAAACAAAACCTCCTTTACCCCTTCTCTCCAACCATTCCTAGGCCAACCTCTACCCCGCCTTCCCTCCACTACAGATTTATACACTCTCCTCAGCCCTCTGGATAATAGTGTTGGTAATCCCGCACCTCCTCCTAATTTCCAAACTACGAATTCTCTTCATTATATTCACACCACACATTGCCCTCAGACACGAAATCTCCACTGCCTCCAGCCTTCTCCTCGTTGCAACATTCATCACCCATGCTTCACACACATATAAAAGTGTTGGTATAACTATACTCTCATACATTTCCCTTTTTGCTTCCATGGACAAAGTTCTTTGTCTCCACAGACTCCTCAGTGCACCACTAACCTTTTTCCCCTCATCCATTCTATGATTTACCTCATCTTTCATAGATCCATCTACTGAAATGTCCACACCTAAATATCTGAATTACATTCACCTCCTCCATACTCTCTCCCTCCAACCTGATATCCAGTCTTTCGTTACCAAATTTTTTTGTTATCCTTATCACCTTACTCTTTCCCATATTCACTTTCAATTTTCTTCTTTTACATACCCTACCAAACTCATTCACCAACCTGTGTAACTTCTCTTCAGAATCTCCCAAAAGCACAGTGTCATCAGCAAAGAGCAACTGTGACAACTCTCAATTTGTGTTAGATTCTTTATCTTTTAACTCAGAACCTCTTGCCAACACCCGAGCATTCACTTCTCTTACAACCCGATCTATAAATATACTGAACAACCATGGTGACATCACATCCTTGTCTAAGGCCAACTTTTACTGGGAATAATCTTCCTCTCTCCTATATACTCTAACCTGAGCCTCGCTATTCTCATAAAAACTTTTTTCTGTCTCATAAACACGCTGGATAACGGATATATCTCGCTACTCGCTAATTCTACATACACTTAGGTCACACTACACAGGCATGCACATGCATAATATATATATATATATATATATATATATATATATATATATATATATATATATATATATATATATATATATATATATACATACAGACACAAATCTAGGTTTTCATTCTTTTATCTTAATAGATCTTGTTTTTCTTTATTTTCTGTATTCTTCATGAGGAAGCGGAAAAGAACCTTTCTTCGGTAGGCCAAGCGTGCCGCATTAGGCGACTACAATGACGGGATCAATGGGTTAGTAACCCTTCTCCTGTAGAAAATACTAAAAAAGTGATGAAAAGCTTAATAAATTAAACATATGTTACTATATACAACAATTGTAATCACCTAAATCTGTGTAACTGTATTTATGTGTACTGTACATGTATCTGAATAAACTTGCTTACTTACCTAATGAATAAATCTACACTGAGGGAGGAGTGCGATTTCTTGTATAGTTAACATTCGATATCTATTATCGTAAGCTGATCCTCTCTATTTAATGTTCATGTAAATAATTCAGTTCACTTTATCCTTATTGTCCTTTTTTTTTACTGTAAATGATCTTCACAAAGTTGAGTTACATAGGTGATGAATTTCATTGTCATTGGCTCATATTTATGTGGGATTTGTGATTTACACCAGATGATAGGTCCTGTAACTATTTACTGGAGTTGTACAGAAAATTGCTAGGTCAAGTTGTCTTAACAATGATATACATTTCAGTTAGGTTTGAGGGCTGACGGTGGACATTTTGATTCAGAATCAAGTCAATATGTGATAAAGAAAATCGTTAAGCTTACTGAAGAGCTTCGAGACTCATTTATTCTTACTTAATTCCATATCATGCTGTGCGGTGGGCTAATCTAGTACAAATTAGCGCTGCACTCTATAACACAACAATGATGGATGAGAATCAGAGTTCATTTCAGTGTTAACAAAGTTAAAACGGTCAGTGGCTGCATATAAAGTGCATTTGAACAGAGCACGCAACAGGTGCAGAGCTACTAGTCAACAGAGCACGCAACAGGTGTAGAGCTACTAGTCAACAGTGCACGCAACAGGTGTAGAGCTACTAGTCAACAGAGCACGCAACAGGTGTAGAGCTACTAGTCAACAGTGCACGCAACAGGTGTAGAGCTACTAGTCAACAGAGCACGCAACATGTGTAGAGCTACTAGTCAACAGTGCACGCAACATGTGTAGAGCTACTAGTCAACAGAGCACGCAACAGGTGTAGAGCTACTAGTCAACAGAGCACACAACAGGTGTAGGGCTACTAGTCAATGCGGTAGACTGCAATGACTTACAAGGCTGTTTGAACCTTCAGGAGAAAAATGGGAGGCCTACGAGCAAACATTCTCAGTATATGAGCAAAAGGCCATTGAGGATGATGAATCCCATGATAGTCTCGAGAAAAGACGATGAGAAGTGTCACAAAGGCATTAAGGGTTAGTGTGCCATATAGGGTGACTAACACTGCCGGGGCCACGAGCAGCCACACGCCTGTTAATATGTTGCCCAGATTGCCCCAATTGAATTTACCAACGTGTGATGGAACCTTAACAGAGCACATTGCTTTCTGGGATCAGTTTAAAGCCCAGCTAGCCGACAGAAACGATTTGTCAGATGGTGTCAAATTACAGCATTTACGGTCCGACACTACCAAACCACTGACGCTAATTACCAACATGCCAAGGATCAATTAAAGGACACGTTTGGCAACACTGAGAAGATAAAGATAGCCATATTATATCAGTTGCTTATTTTAAAGACTTGTCATCATGATCGTCGGAACTTAGAGAAATTCTGCATTGAAGTTATGAGATTGAAAAATAGCCTTAACGATTTACATGACTGAGGTAAATCAGAATTGTTCGTCATATAGGCGATTCGGAGAAAACTCGCTAGCACTACAGTGCACGAGTTGCATCTAAAACACCGGACGAACCGGTTCATGATACAACAGATTACTGATGGGCTGGGAGATCTCGTGTCTCACCTAAGCATAGGTCAGGGGGAGAAAATGCATGTGCCCACCAAAGAGACAGTTCTAAAGCGCTTCCTACCAGGGTCGACACATATGTTCAGGACAAGTTCCCGACCAATGGGGCCAAGGAAGGAGCCACTGAGACGGTCAGTACGAGACTGTGTGTTCAGTGAAGGGAAGCACGCTAGTTCAGGGTGTTCGAGCTACATCATCCATGTCCTTGCACAACTCCTCTTTCTCATCTACATCAATGACCTACTGAATGCATCACAGCTACTCAAACTCATATTATTTGCAGATGACGCAACATACGTCTTCTCTTACCTAAACCCAGTCATACTCGCCAACACTGTCAATACCGAATTGCAGAAAATATCTACCTGGATGATGACTAATGAACTTACCCTAAATACTGACAAAACCTATTTCATTCAGTTTGGAACCAGAGCTGCAAATATTCCACTTAACATAACACTAAACGGATCGAAATAAATGGTATAAAATACCGACACAATGGAAATATAAACACAAATGCAGTATAATGTGATCCTTTATTGACTACGTTTCGCCCACACAGTGGGCTTTTTCAAGTCACAAACAGAACTACCTGGGGTGGAAGGAACGCGAGTATTTATAGTCCGGTTCAGAATGCTGAGGTCAGGTGAAGAATGCTGCATCTGATGATGTACCGAGTGGGGTTATAGAGTCTAAAAACTTGGGTAGCTTGGAAAGGAGATTGGATAAGTTTGTGAGCAGACCTTCTACAGTGTTCTTATGTGGGATAGCGATGAAGAAGTTTCTTGGCAAGTGGTTCAGCTATGTTATAGAAGCCACTATTCTGGTTGAAGTTGTCGGATATAGAAATAAGTGATGATTCCAGGATTCTTCGGTATTGAGTGTTATCTTCTGTGGCGATAAGTCTTGATTTTCTGTAGTTTATCAAGTGGTTGTGTGAATTACGGTGTTGTACGCAGGCATTCCTTGTGTCGTCAGACCTGCTTGCGTATTGGTGTTCTGAAATACGTGTTTGGAGGTCCCTTGATGTTTCGCCCACGTATAACTTGTTGCAGTCATTACAAGGGATTATGTATACCCCTGCAGAGGATGGAGGCTTGCCCTGTCTACTACTGGTGATGTCCTTGATGGTCGTGGTTGTGGAGGTAGATACTTGGAATGATGTTTTGGCAAAGATGTTGGAAACATGTTTGGCAATGGAGTTGGTGGGAAGGACTATGTATCTCTTCTCGGCAGTGTCTTCTCTGGGTGTGTTGAAGATGTTTAATGCCCGCCGTCTGCAGTCTCTGATGAAGTGACGAGGATAGTGGAGTTTAGAAAATATTTGTTCAATTATAGTGCATTCTTCCTCAAGGAACTCGTTGCTGCAGATTCTGAATGCACGCAGGAAGAAGCCTATAATTACACCACGTTTGGTTTTGGTGTCGTTGTGAGAGTAGAAGTGGAGAAGATCGTTTTGGTTGGTGGGTTTTCGATAGACTTTAAAACGAAGTTCGTGGTCAGCTTTGCAGAGCAGGACATCAAGGAAAGGAAGAGTGTTGTCGACTTCTTCTTCAAGTGTGAACTGGATTGAAGGCTCGACCTGGTTGAGCTTGTCTTGGAGAGCTTAAACGTTGAAGCGTTTAGGAGTTATGAGGAGAATGTCGTCAACATAACGGAGCCAGGTGACAGACGAAGGAATAATGGTGGAGAAACGTTCGGCTTCTAGATGTTCCATGTATAGGTTCGCCAGGACTGCACTGAGTGGCGAACCCATGGGTAGTCCAAAAGTCTGCTGAAAGATGTGATTTTCGAAAGACAAACACGTAAAGCCAACACATAGTTCAACAAAGTCGATGAAATCGCTGGCTGGAATGGGAAGATCAAGTGAATCGTCAATTTTCCTGCGCAAGAGATCGATGGCTTGTGTAGTAGGTACTTTGGTGAATAGGGAAGTCACGTCAAGGCTGGAAAGTTTCTTGTTCCTGATGTTGATGTTGCGAATGCGATTGAGAAGATCACCTGAGTGTTTGAGATGTGCTGGACTGATAGTGCCCAAGAGTTTAGAGAGGTGTTTGGCGAGATGCCCAAGTTCATACACTGACTAATACTACATAGTAGTATAAATATCTACCCAAACCAGTACTGCCCTACACCCAATTGCAGCATTCTCTTACTGTAAACTATTTTCAGCAAATCAAAATGTTATATTCCCATAATATAAATTCAGTATTTACTATTGAAACTATTGTACAACTTAAACTATGATAAATTTCTTTAGTATTAAGTAGTCAGTAAGCTATTAAATTAAGTCTGCCCATAATGCCTAGGCATGCTAGTGGCTCTCTTTGCACTACAACTCATTATTGAGTACTACTACATTATTGAGTACTACTTGCAAAGAAATAAAATTGATTGATTGAGAAAAGACTCCAGCAACTAAGGGAGTTGAGACTCTGTTTCAAGTGTTGTGGGGAACACTTTGCCAGCTCAGTGAGTGTCGAGGCTCTCGGAAAAGTAAGCACCATAGAGCGTTGTGTCCCAGTGATACCAGACCAGCCCAAGCTAAGGAGAGCAAGCCTCAAGAAAAGGCGGAGAGCAAAGACAAGCCCGAAGTAGTGGCCAATGTGGTGAGTATGGCACCAGGGATTAGTCCTAGTGAACGGGTTCAAGGTTCTGTGGCCCTACCCACCATAACGGCAGTGGTTGTGATTGGGATGAGGTCCGAAAGAACCCGATTTTTTTTTATCCTGGGGCACAAAGGTCCTTGATAACAGAGACACTAGTGGCCAAGTGGAAATTAATATCTGATAGCAATTTTAACATGACATTTGAGAAGTTTGGAGGCCCTGTCCCACTCAGGTTTTATCACGTTGTAGATATCGCAGTTAAATTAGGCAGACATCGCCGGAAGATCACAGCCTTGATAGTGGAGGGGCTGCCCCGAAATCATCGCTACCAAGTGTCTGGCTGCGGCAGCAAATCGTTTGAGGGAGTTAGGCGTGAGGCTGGCGGGGATGTCAGGGATGTGGGAATTTTGGTGGGAACGGACTACATGGATGAATTTGTGTCCACGAGGACTATCAAGGAGGGTATTGGCCTCTACAGGACTCCAGTGGAGCATATTGTACGAGGCAGGAAACCGGCTTATTTCCCTGCGACACCTGGGAGGCCCTGGCTCTACAGCAACTGAGGCAGTGCTAGTGATGCGACTCGGTCTGCTCGAAGACCTATCAGAAACGCAAGTCAGCATAGCCGACAGTGAGCCAGTTCATAAGCTATGGGATCTGGAAGTAGTAGGGATTAAGGGTGATAAACCGCCCCCCGAACACGAGGAGACTTATCAGGATTACTTGAACTATGTACAGTTCAAAGGCGGCCAGTACTGGGTGCGACTGTCTTGGAAACCGGCGCACCCAACTCTGCTCACTAATTTTAAGAAGGCACAGGGTCAGTTGAAATCACTGGTGAACAGCGTGACCAAGATGTGTCTTGTGGGGATATATGATGACATCATTAAGGAGCAATTGACCGTCGGATTCATTGAGAAAGTACCCTAATCCAGTCCAGGGAAAAATACCCATTATCTTCTGTACATGGCAGTCACCAAGAAGTCGGTGACCACCCCATGAAATGTAGTTCACAGGCTAGTCCCCGAGAGCTCTCATTGAATTCACGATTGTCTGTTCACAGGACCATCTCTGATGCATAAATTATCAGATGTGTTACTAAAGTTTAGGAGAGAGCAGTATGCCTATGCAGGAGATATCAGTAAAGCCTTCCTGCTTACTGGGCTGCAGTCACAAGATAGGATTACAAGAGGTTCTTGTGGTTGACGAACAGCAAGATGCCCGAGCAGGGGTACGAAACCTATAGGTTCAAGGCTGTCTTATTTGGTGCCACTAATTAACCGTTCTTGCTTCAGGCTACCATAGGCTAGCACCTGGCACATTGTGACAGTCCCCTTAAAGAATTGCTGAAGATCCTATTTTATGTAGACAACATGCATGCAGTGTACCACCTCAGACGAGGGACTGTTGATGGACACTTACCAGGAGTCTAATCAGGTGATGCTCTCAGCTAACATGCCATTAAGAGAATGGGTAACGAAAAATCCCACGTTGCGAGACATGGTGGAACGTGATTATGCAGGCTAGACAGTGCCTGTGGTAACATCGGTATTGGGAAAGAAATGGGAAATAGAGGAAGACAGACTTAGGATAAAGAGGAAACCTGATGGTGAGGGAAATCTGACCAGAAGGTCCCTGTTGAGTAAAGTGCAGACCGCCTTTGACACCTTGGGTATGCCGACCCCCATTACCATTCGAGTGAGAATGCTAGTACAACGGACCTGGGAGCTGAACTTAGGTTAGGACGACGCAGTGCCAGAAACAGTCTGTCAGGAGTGGGATCTGGTTAGAAAAGATTTAGCAAAGCTGCAGGAATTTGCATTCTCTAGGTCCCCCTGGTGCACTGGGCGAGACTATGACTTGCATGTCTTCTCTGATGCCCCTCCCGGGCATATGGGGCAGTAGCATACTTGGTGGCCGGGGACCAGGTCAATCTTGCCACCAGCCAAGTAAGAGTGACACTTCTAAAAGAGTGCTTAATCCCAAAGCTAGAACTCACAGTAATGTTGCTGGGAGCAAGACTGAAAAAGTATATAAAGGAAGTGTTTAGTAACCTGAGGGTGATGCACATATATATGGGCAGACTCGGAAGTACCCTTACAGTGGGTCCAGGACGACAGATTCAACCACCCCTATGTCAGGAATTGGGTGAAAGAAATACGGGAACTTCAGTCAGTATCTACAATTTTGTACGTGTCAGCAGATCAAAACCCAGCTGAGGGGTGACAGAAAAAGCTGGGCAAGAGCGAGATTTGGTTCAAAGGCCCGGACTGGCTGCCAGCGAAGGAGGGATGGTCAGAACAGAAATTCAAGGAGATAACCAGTGGCATAGTACGTTTCATGGGGAAGCCAGGTACCGAGCTATTTGACCCCAAACGCTACTCCTAGTGGAGGAAATTGATAGCAGTCACAAACAGTGTTTCGATTCGTGAGGAATCTAAGAGACAAGGTAGGCAGAAGCCGGCAGTGGTCGCTCGTGGGTCCCAGAGAGTACTGGATACAGCAGTACCAAAGGGAGAGATTTCCAGGAGTCCTGGAGGTACTGGTGACTGGGCAAGCGAGGGAGCGATAAGTTGGTCCGCTCGATGGGATTGTTCTGGATCATACCGGTCTGATAAGATGCACATGGAAGACTATACAATGCTGAGCACTGTTATGGGGCCAAACATCCCGTGTTACTGGGAAAGGATGGATGGTTGGCAAAGTTAGTGATACACGATGCTCAGGATACACGAAATGCTCTGCATAACAAGCTGTTTTCTTATAGTAATGTGTCATTAATGTCAACTAGGGCTGTATACGATGCACTTGTAGTAAATAAAGATATAATTTATATTATTATAGTTAAAAATTATTATTATTATCTTAGTAAATCACCTGCACGAGGTTTACAAAACATCACCTGAATTATTACCTGCAAGTAATTTGAGTGAGGTAAGTGGGACTTAGTCACAGTAGGTCACTGAACTGTTACTCCTTCGACTGCCCACTTCCTCACTACTTTTACAAAAAGCTAGACCTAACATTAAATTAATAATTACAATATTAAAACCAACTGCTCTGCTACATTGAAGTTTAGTGGACTGTATGAGATTATTATTAGTACAAAGGACTTTTTATTACGACTTTGTTACCATTTTTATTACTGGAAAACAATTAATGCTGATGGAATACACCTTAACCTACCCCGTGGCAGCTAGAATTTACGATGGCCAACGCAAAAACTACTTAAATTATGGGAAGCGTCACTTAGCTGTGTTATTGGGAAGGATTCATTGAAGTCCTCTATTTTTACGTCCTACACATACAATTCTTGCGGTTCCGCAAATTTCCTGTCCCAGTTGATCAGTAGGAACGTATCAGCAGTTTCTAAACTATGAGATGAGGCCAATATACATCAATTTGGCCACTACCACTTTTAGTATTTTACATTTATTGCTCTACTTGTATTTTTAAATCCCAAATTTTACTAATTTACTATTAAGTTCATCAGAGTAAACTTCTCGTTGAATCCTATATCCTATGAAGAAATTTTCTCCAGGAGGGGGGTATAAGCCCCCTTCGGCCCCTTTCAGCCCTGAGGGGCCCAGCCCTCTCAGAAGAGGCAAACATCTTGTTTACTGCTACAGCAAGTAATTGATCCCAGATGCAATACGAGTATGTGATGTGGTCAAGCGACTGCCGCTCCTTGCAAGAGTCCAGTGTTGCAAAGTGTAGTTTAATAAGTTTAATAAGTCCATCTCTTACCTTAGCAGGAGAATTAAGGAAAATCCTGCTCCCACTTTGTTACCATGGTAAAGATAATGTACATTGTTGTCTATGCTTAAGACAGCAAGAATCAAGCATACTGCTTTGCTTCATGGAGGAAGTTTGGCAAGGAAGCAAAAAGTACTAGGTCAGCTTTTCTTCATGTTCTAGGGGTATTGCAGCGGTGTAGGATGCTGTGAGGTCATTGTTTTACTATTATATTCCCTAGCTCCTTTATTTTTTTAGCTTCAGAATATTTACATTGTCTTATTTTTAAGTCTAGTTATAAAAATATGGTTATAAATGACCATAATTTTTAAAGGGGTGGACCGGTAAGCCAGCGGAAGGCCTCGGTCAGATGACCAAAGCTCCAAAGGCGGGTCATCATCTGACTAAGATCCGCGTCAGGAAACATTTATTCTGTTTCCTGACGAACCTTACCTAACCTAACCTAACCTAGTCTAGTTATAGATTCACTATAATTCTATGATTACAAGCATTGATCCTGATACCAGCCTCTTATTAAATGACTTAAATGAATCTAACAGCAACTGTAATTACTACACAGCAGAACAAGCAAAGGCACTTCTCAGAGCCAACAACATAACTGTCTTTAACTACAATGTCAGATCTTAAAGCAAACATTACGATGACCTCAGCATTACTAAATTCCCTGCTTGCCAGTATGTCCATTACTCTCACTGAAACCTGGCTGAAGCCAGATAATACAGATGTCTATGCCATTCCTGGTTACACAGCCATTCACAACTGTAGGCCAGACCAGCAAGGGGGTGGCACATCTATTTACTACTCAGACCAACTAGAATGTATCAATAATACTTGCACAAGGGATGAACATGGGGAATATATAATAGGTAAATTCAAATCCAAATACCTACATAAACCTCTCACAGTGTTAAACATTTACAGAATACCACAGTCAAATATTAGCCATTTTAGTGAAAAACTAGGAAGCGTGATAACTGATGCACACATGAACAAAGACCACTTACTACTCACAGGAGACTTCAATATAACTCTCCTGCAAGATCAGGACCCACATGTAACTGAATTCACAAACACTATGAGTAACTGCTTGCTGTTACCAACAGTAACAAAACCTAAAAGAATCTCTGAGACTAGTGTTTACCTATTAGACCACATCTGGACCAACACCATATCCCCTTTAAAATCAGGCATAAATCAGATAACACCATAGACCACTACCCTACCTTTCTCATAACCAATCTAGGTAAATTACCCCAAGACACTACTAAAGTTACCTTCAGACTTCATAATGAGACAGCCATTAATAACTTCACAACAGCAATGACAAACATCGACTGGCAAACTGAGCTAGAAATCTATGTAGATACTGACGAATGTATTAATAATTTTCTTAAAAAGACCCAGTGCCTCTATAACAAGCATTGTTCTAAAAAAAACTAAACAGATCACAGCTAAGAGACTGAACAGTCCCTGGCTCACACCCAGCATTCGCATCCTCAAATCCATAAATAAAAAGCACCTATATGAAAAACAGTACAGAATAGGTCAAATAATCAGAGACCAAACAAGACGTTACTCATCAGTCCTAACCAGCCTGATAAGAAGAGCAAAAAAATTGTATTATGAGAACAGATTATTCAGCTTAAAAGGTGATATAAAAAAGACCTGGTAAACCCTATCTGAAATTCTGGGAACAAAACAGATATCAGGAAACAACAATCAAACTAACAAAACAAGATGAACTCCTACTCCCACCGACTGAAACAGCAGACTCAATGTTTTCTTCTCCACCATAAAAAAAAAAAAAACAGGGGAGCAAAATCCCAAGCTCAAACATCCTACCTAATGACTACCTCACTGGTACCTACCTGAACACACTGTTCCTAGCTCCGACTAACCCAACAGAAGTCTCACTTATTATCAACACACTAAAGAACAAGGCAGGAGATTTCAATAACTTACCATCCTTTATATACAAAAAAGATTCACAAGTTCTATCACCAATTATTGCAACACTCTTTAACAAATCCATCGAATCCTCTACCTTCCCACAGTTCTCAAAATAGCGAGGGTCACCCCGATACACAAAGGAGATCAAGCAGACCTGAATAACTATAGACCAATATCCAACTTACCCCTTCTCTCTAAAATCTTTGAAAAATTAATTCATAAGCGAATCTATTCCTACCTCATCTCTCACAACATACTCAACCCCTGTCAGTTTGTGTTCAGGCCTAATAAAAATACGAATGCTAGTATACACATGCTAGAACTAATATACACTGCACTCGAAAAAAAAGAAGTCCCATTGGAAATCTTCGCTGATTTACGTAAAGCTTTTGATACAGTTGACCATGATCTGCTGCACATAAAATTATCACACTATGGTATAAGAGGGCACTCCCTTAACTACCTAAAGTTGTACCTTAGCAACAGAAGCCAATATGTGTACACATCAACTAATCAAACCCATACTAATTGCAAATGACATTACATACGTCTTCTCTCACCCAAGCCCAGTACTGAAAATACTGAATTACAGAAAATATCTACCTGGATGATGATTAACAAAACCCACTTCATTCAGTTTGGGAACAGAACTACAAATGTTCCCCTTAACATAATGATAAGTGGTTCACCTATCACAAAGCTCACAGAGGGAAAATTCTTAGGAATCCACCTTGATAATAGACTTAAATTTCAAACACATGTACAACAAATTTCCAAGAAAATCTCCAAGACCGTAGGCATACTATCGACGATACGGTACTATGTTCCACAATCAGCTCTCCTGGCCCTTTTTCACTCACTCATTTACCCCTTTCTCACCTATGGAATATGTGCATGGGGCTCAACAATAAATCATCTCAGACCATTAATTACCCAACAAAAGGCTGCAGTCAGAATGGTAACAAATTCTCACTCCAGGCAGCATACTCCGCCAATATTCAAAATTCTAAACTTACTCACCATACAAAACATCCATACTTATTATTGTGCCTACTACATACATAGAACACTTAACTTGGATATAAACCCTCCCCTCAAACTTCTTTTTACCAACCTCAACAGAACACATGACCATATCACAAAGCACAGATCACTCTCTGATGTTCCTCGTGTCCATCTCACACTATGTAAAAACTCAATGCATATAAAAGGCCCAAAAATTTGGAATTCATTACAAGTGAATACAAAAGAAACACTGTTTATCAATTCAAGACTCTTCTTAAAAACCACTTACTCACCTAAAACTAAATACACAGTACTGAACTATACCTACATAATTAGCAAATCACTTTCTACTGCCTCAAAATATTAAACATTGTGTAACTCCCCTACCCTCAGAATCCCATAATTAAATGCTCGAAGATCAATAAATATTGAATAAATGTATTTCATAAATGTGTAACCCGTGACCCCATCAAACTATGCTTTTTTTTATTGCATTAATTAATAGAATAATCCATTCTCTTGAATGCACAGTAACTCATCTAATGACCATATGACCTGTTTCTACACTACAAATCATTGATTTTATTCTATTTAATCGGATTAACAAATTGTATGACTACATATAGTAAATTGATAATTTTGTTATATTATACATTGTAATGTTACAAATTTGTACAATTATATTGCTTCATAATTGAAATGTTCAAATTTCATTGTTTAATTATTTATTTATTTTTTATTTTTTTTATATTTTATCTAAAAACTTTACAGCTTACTATTAAATAAAAAGATATAAAATGGGTACAGTAGGATCCTCAATCCTACACAACATACACTAACAAGTTTTAACAACACATTGTAATTGACATAAAAGAGGTTACCCATATACACTCACAAATTTTTCCATATAACATACTACTATAATATAAACAATATAAACTATATAACTATATAAACTATATAAAATATAAACTATATAAACCTTTCAGATTTGTATAGTTAACATACTATGACATATGACAAAGGTTCACAACCTTCACAGTAGATAATCAGAGGAATGACCTACATCACAATCTCAGTTAAAAAAAAAAAAAAAAAAAAAATACATGCACTTCCCAAAATTAATCCCTATACAATAAGAAATACCTAAAAACATACATACGTGCCTCACTACAATCCCTCTTTAAGCATTGAAAAAAAAAGGAAAATCCTAAGCCTCACACTTATACTAAATAAATATTAATAAACATTAGTAAATATTAATACAGCCTCTTCCACCGGCTGAGCACATTATATAAAGTAAGAGACTAAACCATACTCTCCCATTACAAATTTTTAACGAGGCATTACAAATTTATGGAAGTCATTAGCGTTCCATCTTTCATCAATTGGATGAGCACATTATATAATGCTAGAATAAAGTCAGTACACTCGCTAAAAACCCTCAACACTAAACACAAACAACATAATTTAAAAAAACCTCTCATTGTGATACGATTATCGCACATGAAATATGCCCAATAAAGGCTATAAACGCACACTCTACAGAAGCCCAAAAGCTCTTCAAGGTCTTACACCTATAATCTTGACACCATTCACACTTAATACATGAAGAAGGTCATGACGACCCTGACACATCAAACACAGAATTCTCCATTCGTTACTACGTAATTACTTGATATCACCTTTGTTTTCTGTGCCCACTTGCATGCTACATACACTTATGCCACACATCTACACCTTCTATACCCACATACACCTTACTCTCACCCCTCCCCAGGAGGCGACCCAGCTGTGTCCCCCTGAAATCCCCCTTCTCGTATGTAATCCCCAACCCCACCCCCTTACTCACTCAGCCCAAGTCGTAGATTCATGAGAAACCCTAACGTTAACATTCTATACCCTTCCGAAAAATCCTTCTCCCACCTCCTCCCATACAGTTCTCTATTACGACACATCGTACGATAAACCGTTACCGCTAGTACCCGCCTCCGCACCTCACAATCCCCCCTCCCCCTCATCACCCACGATATATATATATAATCCACTATTATATAATCCAAAGCTCTTATAACACTCTCATCGAACCCTCCCACATCTAGGCTTAGTGCACGCAGAACCGACACCCCTCGGCCCCCCACCCCCTGTACAACCCTACTTAAACAATACCTAACACCCTCCAGTCCCCCACAAAAGTATACTGCATGGAACGCCGTCTCATCCTCCCCACAGATTCCACACCTTCCGCCCACAATTACCCCTCTGGTTCTTAGTACCTCCCCCGACGGTAGTATGCCATGCAGAAAACGATACGTTACCTCCCTTACCCTAGGCTTTAACTTCAACTTGCTAAACCTATACCAAATACTCTTCCATGCGTACATGGGGAACAATCCCTCAACTGGTACAACAATCCTTTCTTCAAGCAGCCTACACAAAACCCCTACTCGAATTTTCCTGGGTTCTCTAACCAACATCAAAGCCCTCAAAACAGTTTCACATTCCCTCAACTCCACACCACCATACAACTTACCCAACCTATCATGTATTTTTCCCAGCTGCCCTCCACTCATACCTTCGCGCAAAACCTCCCATTTAAGAAACACACATTTAATCCTCCTTCTCAGATCCATCAACCCCAACCCACCCTGGCGCACAGGTAACATTACAACCTCTCTCCTCAGCCAATCGCACCTTGAACCCCACAAAAAGTTGAACACTCGTCTCAGAATTCCCACAATCGCCGTCCCTGTTAATGGGAACACGGCTGCTACGTGCCAAACCTTACTATACAATAATACATTTATAACAATCACTCGTTGTACGAGAGTCAGATGATGAGGTCGCAATGCACCCAGATGCCCCTGAATCCTTTCCATTAATCTATTCGAGTTTTCCTCTCGAGCAGCATCCAAGTCATCCTTATAGGTGATACCACAATTTTTTAAAGACACAGTTTGTTTCCTCACAACGTTACATCTCCCCCCCTCCACCCCATCACCCAACCCCATGATCATTGACTTCTCTCTATTTACCTGCATCCCTGTTGCATTTCCGAACTGTTGCACAACATCATCCAAAACACCCAACGCCATCCCCTCTCGAACCAGGACTGTTGTATCGTCTACATATCCTATTATTCCAGGCCAGACTTTCCCGACCTACCCCACACCTCCACTAGTGTCACATACACAACGTTCAACCATTCTATAGAAGGGGTCCTGAATGCACGCAAACAACATTTGTAACATGGGACACCCCTGCCTAAGTCCCCTACCCATTACAATCTCCTCCCCCAAGCATCCATTAATCTGTACCCTCATCTTAGCTCCATTGTACAACGTGGTTACCCAATTAACTATTTCTTCCCCATAACCCTGCCTCCTAAGTATAGCTTCCAATGCTCCCCTTTCCACCCTGTCATAATCCCCCTGCCAGTCTAAGGCCAACAACGCCGCCCTCCCTCCCCCCCTTTTGACTCCACAAAACTTCTCAGTATTCCATGACCCTCAATTATCGACCTTCCAGGCAAACCATACTGCATTTTCGAAACCACTCTCCCTACCACACATTTAAACCGATTACCCAAGACTTTAGCGAACAACTTATAATCAGCACATAACAGAGATATGGCACGGTACTCCTTGAGGGTGTGCTGCCCCTTACCCTTCTGGACCAACACTACAACTGCTGTTGCTTGCTTGTCCCCCATCACACCCTTCTCCTTCATCTGATTAAATAACCTACCTATGAATCCCCTTATCACCTCCCAATGTTGGAGGTAAAATTCAGCCGGGAGATCGTCTATTCCCGGTGCTTTGCCCTTCCTCATTCCCCTTAAAGCCAACTCTATTTCCTCTTCCGTTATTACCCCCCCTAAAGCCTTTCTATCACTATTCCCTAAATTACACGTCACATACTCACACACCTTCTCTAAATCCACATTCTCCACCTTCCCACTTGTCCAATATCCTTCATACCATTTATCTGCATACACACACATTCCTTTCGTAGTTAGTATCTCCTGACCCATTCTATAACCCCCCGCCATCTCATGTACCTCTAACCTCGGAATAGCTGTAACCCGCTGTCTTTGTTTTTGACGTCTCAACACACACGCCGATGGCTTGTCTCCCCAAAGCACCTCCTCTACCCCTGCCTGCACCCTTAACGCTTGAAACCTCTCATTTTGTAACTCCCTCAGTCTCCCCTTGACCTCGACAATTTCATCCATAGGATAGTTGCCCCCACAGCCCCCTTCCCATAACAGCCCCTTAACCTGTCCTCTAAATAGTTTGAAAGGCCATATTTTAAATCATTTATACGTTTGCCCACCCCCACATAATATTTCCTAATCCTTTCCTTGGCTACACATCTACCACTCCCTTTGCCTCCTCGCTAAGCTCCTTCCATAGGACAGAAAATCCCACTAACCCCTCCTCATCACTCAATGCACTTACATTTAATTTCCAGTAACTCTTGTATATTTCTGCAAGCTCCTCCCACCCAACCTCCACCAACACTGCTATATGATCCGACCATGCTACTTGAACAGTTTTGAAAAATCTCACTACAACCCCGTGAGAAAGATACACTATCTAACCTCGCTGCATACCCTCTCCTAACAAATGTATGCTCTGTCTCCCACGCCCCCCCCTCGAATGCGTCCCTTAACCTAATATCCCTCAATAAATCTCGTAGGGCCACCGACACATAACCTGCCCCTTTCGGTTCCACATCAGCCCTCCTAATGACGCAGTTCCAATCACCTCCTACTATTGCCACCTCCAGTAATGCACGGAAAAAAAACACAAGGCCCTCACACACAAACTCCTGCTTCACCTGTACGTTATTCTCTGCAGGCGCATATACGCTAATAAAGGCCACACGTTTTCCCATCCAAAAACCATCTACGCACAACACCCTTCCCCCTCCCCCCCCTCACTTCTCTGCAAAACAAACGGGCTCGCCTCCCTGATTAATATACCCACCCCTCCTTTCAAACGGGCAGATGGCAGGGTTACCACTCGAAACCCCTCCATCTCCAACACCCTACCCTCCTTAAAATTATGCTCCTGAAGGAACACAACATCCATTCTAAATTTATTCAGAAACATTCTAAACCATTCTCTCTTTACACTATTACACAAACCATTAACGTTTACTGTCATACACCGGAGGCCTATTAAAGTTTCAACCCCTGCCTCCTCTCTTCACTCTTCCTATGGGCACCAGAACGTGTGGGACCACTTGTCACCTGCACACTTCCCTCTCTCCCCCCCCTTTCTTTCGGTGCCTCCTGTCATGTCCACCACTACCTTCACCTTCTGCCCATATTTGCTTCCCAGTCCGCTGCGCTGGCGTTAGGACATCATCTGAATCCGACGCAGCGGCTCTCTTTCTTGTGACAGGCGCATCCTCCATGGCTTGGTCTGGGGATGCCTCACAATGTACCTCAACCTCCACTGTACACAGTGGCAATGATCTCGGTGACACCTCAGTCACGCTGTCACTTCCGTCGTCCGAATAGTTCTGTTGTTGATGCACCACAGCCTTCAACTCTTCTTCTACCACCTTTCCAGGAGCAGCCACCTCCTCAGGTGGTGACAAGGACTTCAGAACCTCGGCTAATTCCTCCTCAATTTCCAACACTTCCTCCTGTACTTTTTGCGCAACCCGATCCACTGGAAGTGTCTCTGGGCCAGGAAACTGGTCCAGGGCCTCACCCTCTCCCCCAGCCTTATGCGCCTCATCCACTATCTCGCTCCATAGACGACCACGCCCTCCTTCACGTCGTTGATCATCACCTGCTCCCTCCGGTGTAGAAGCTGATGTCTCCGCCCATGGGCCAGGAGCTCGTTGCCGCTTCCCACATTCCGCCGCCATGTGATCATATTCCCCACATAGTCGGCATGTACGCCTTTGCCCGGCGTATGACACCATGACCTGTGTCCTGAATTCCTTTAGGTACACGTAAGACGGTATGGGGTGTCGCAATGTCATTTTTAGGTTAAAAGTGCCCTCTGGCATACCTGTGTAGGCACCCGTCACCCACTTACCATGCTGGGCCAAATGAACAGTTCCGTATTCCTCAAAAACTTTTCTGATATCTGTCTCATCAGCCTCAAAGGGGACATTACGCAGTTTAATCCAAGTATAATGTCTGGATACATCGATCATCCTCACATGCACAGCTGGTGTTGCATCAAGACTTACGTCCTGAAAACGGTTGACCAACGACTCGTAAACCGTTGCTGAGAGCAGTTTCACAAAAAATCTACGTGCTCCGTTCAATGCTACTCCGTACAACTCGCCATCCTGAATGCCATATGTGTCTCTGATGATTTTAGGTAGTAAAACCTGGGCTGAAGCTGGCGTTATTGCCCCACTGAGAAGTTCAACACCGACAGTGTTAATCCTGCGTCTGTAACTGAACACCATGTTGACTAATGGTAGTTCTCCTGGGCTGACGACAGAGGCGCGACAAGCACCACCTCACACTACTGCAGTCAGGGAACTGAAGTGCGTTTGCGCAGGAGGTCTACACGGCCCAATAGCGATGCAGACAATGCATTTATTATTAAAGATTCGCCGGTATTCTCCCGGCCCGGGCCTTTTCCAAGTGGTGGCCCGGCCTTGGCTCCCTCTTTAGGGAGTGTCTGAGACCTAAGTCTCCCATGGGAGGAGGCACAAGTGCTTCCTCATCTTCGGGACCAACTGTCCCCAGGCCTAGCCACAAGCTAGGCCTCTCTGGTCTGCCATCCCCGCACAAGGGGGATAATGGGAATGACAGTCTTGTGAGCTACAAGCTCTGGCTCAGGCACCTACCCTACCTTAGAAGGGCTGGGCATGGTGTCGATCCATTGTTTAATTTTTTTTTTTTTTTATTCGCCGGTATTCTCCCGGCCCGGGTCTTTTCCAAGTAGTGGTGACCCGGCCTTGGCTCCCTATCTGGGGAGTGTCTCGAGACTTAAGTCTCCCATGGTAGGAGGTATAGTACCTCCTCATCTTTGGGACCAAGTGTCCCCAGGCCTAGCCACATTCCCCGCCCTCACGGGGCTCGTAGAGAGAAGCTAGGCCTCTGGTCTGCCATCTACCCCGCCTCAAAGGGGCTCGTGGGGATGGCAGTCTTATGAGCTGCAGATGGTAGCAAGCTCAGGCCTCCATTGTTTAAGATACTCATTTATACTTATTGTAAATTGTTTACGGTAATTTTTACCACTGAATCTATCATTGCTTAGTTAATCTTAAGTTAAGTTTAAGACTGCCCATAATGCTCTGCATACAAGGGGCTTTTAAATATGCACACCCAACTACTATAATTCCTTATACAACTATGCATCATGTCCAAATAAACTAATACGTATTACTATTATTATAAAGATTATAAAAGTTATTCATAAGTGTGTCATCCTCTCTACATGAGAGTAATAGAAAACGAAGGTTTAGTCACCAGTAACTATTGCATCAATAAGGAAAGAGAAAATTTTGTATTCAATAATTTTGCAAAAATCATTGTGAACCTAATGAAAAAAAATATGGTGTTTTATTATTAAATTATTGTAAACTTATCCAAAATATATTTAGTTGGATAAGGCTAAATTGAATTGAATTTATATATACTCTGATAATTATACTTAATGTACCTCATCTGCTAGGAAAATGGTAGGATGGATACCCGGAGTCTACCTGGAGGGGATCAACGCCCCCGCGGCCCAGTCCACGACCAGGCCTCCCGGTGGATCAGGGTTTGATCAAACAGGCTGTTACTGCTGGCCGCACGTAGTCCAACGTACGAACCACGGCCCGGCTGATCCGGCACTGACTTCAGATATCTGTCCAGCTCTTTCTTGAAGGCAGCCAGGGGTTTATTGGTAATTCCCCTTATGCTTGGTGGGAGGCTGTTGAACAGTCTTGGACCCCGGACACTTATAGTGTTTTCTCTTAGTGTACCAATGGCGCCCCTACTTTTAATTGGGGGTATTTTGCATCGCCTGCCCAGTCTTTTACTTTCGTAGGGAGTGATTTCTGTTTGCAGATTCGGGACCATTCCTTCTAGAATTTTGCAAGTATAGATTATGATATATCTCTCCTGCTTTCCAACGAGTACAAGTCAAGTGCTTCCAAGCGTTCCCAGTAGTTCAGGTGCTTGCTAGAACTTACACGTGCAGTAAAGGATCTCTGTACACTATCTAGATCTGCAATTTCACCTGCTTTGAACGGAGATGTTAATGTGCAGCAGTATTTCCGCTAATGAGAACCTTCTAAACTAGGGACGTCAAGCCCATGATGATTCTCTTCAAATCGCTTGTGCTCTCTAGGCTGGAATGCTGCTGTACACTAACGGCCCCCTTCAAGACTGGCGGCATTGCAGACCTGGAGAGTGTACAAAGAACTTTCACGGCACATATAAACACGATAAGGCACCTAAATTTCTGGGAACGGTTGAAGGTCTTTGATCTGCATTCCCTGTAATGCAGGCGAGAGAGATACATGATAATATACACTTGGAAGGTCCTGGAGGGGTTGGTACCAAACCTTCAGACGAAAATTACTCCCTATAAAAGCAAAAGACTCGGCAGGAGATGCAACATTCCCCCAATGAAAAGCAGAGGCGCCACGCGTACATTGAGAGACAACACAATAAGTGTCCGGGGTCCAAGATTGTTCAGCTGCCTCCCAGCCTACATAAGGGGGATTGCCAATAGACCCCTGGCTGTCTTTAAGAAGGTACTGAACAGGCACCTGAAGTCAGTACCTGACCAACCGGGCTGTGGTTCGTACGTCAGCTTGCGTGCGGCCACTAGTAACAGCCTGGTTGATCAAACCCTGATCCACCGTGAGGCCTGGTCTCAGACGGGGGCGTTGACCCCCGAAACCCTCTCCAGGTAAACTCCAGGTACCTAAATAAACCTGCACACTGTGCTGGCGTGCAGGTGCACATTTAAATCACTAAGAGTCAGTGTGTTATTATTCCTGAAGAAGCCATATTAATACTAATAATAACACAATAATAATCACTGTGAGTTAGTTTAATATGTTTATTATGCACCCCATACCCATCCTGTGGGCGGTAGTCTCAAGATTACAGAGGTACACAACGGGTCCAGGGACTGGGCCCCAAAGTTATGATAGCTGAACTAGTTACAAAGGTAATGAACTCCAGGTAGGTCTGGTCACAATCATAACAAGTTACAAAGGTAACGAACTCCAGGTAGGTCTAGTCACAATCATGGCAAGTTACAAAGGTAATGAACTCCAGGTAGATCTGGCCACAATCATGGCAAGTTACGAAGGCAATGAACTCCAGGTAGATCTGGTCACAATCATGGCAAGTTATGCAGGTAATGAACTCCAGGTAGATCTGGTCACTAATCATGGCAAGTTACAAAGGTAATGAACTCCAGGTAGATCTGGTCACAATCATGGCAAGTTACAAAGGTAATGAACTCCAGGTAGATCTGGCCACAATCATGGCAAGTTACGAAGGCAATGAACTCCAGGTAGATCTGGTCACAATCATGGCAAGTTACGCAGGTAATGAACTCCAGGTAGATCTGGTCATAATCATGGCAAGTTACAAAGGTAATGAACTCCAGGTAGATCTGGTCACAATCATGACAAGTTACAAAGGTAACGAACTCCAGGTAGATCTGGTCACAATCATGACAAGTTACAAAGGTAACGAACTCCAGGTAGGTCTGGTCACAATCATGGCAAGTTACAAAGGTAATGAACTCCAGGTAGATCTGGTCACAATCATGGCAAGTTACAAAGGTAATGAACTCCAGGTAGATCTGGTCACAATCATGACAAGTTACAAAGGTAACGAACTCCAGGTAGGTCTGGTCACAATCATGGCAAGTTACGAAGGTAATGAACTCCAGGTAGATCTGGTCACAATCATAGCAATTTACGAAGGTAATGAACTCCAGGTAGATCTGGTCACAATCATGACAAGTTACAAAGGTAATAAGTCACTCTGTCTGACTTTTTTGGGTTATCCTAGGTTTTCTACACATATGCTGCTATGTATGATAATTTTATGTAACTGTATTTGTGTATACCTGAATAAACTTACTTACTTACTTACTTACTTATAACTCCAGGTAGGTCTGGTCACAATCATGGCAAGTTACAAAGGTAATGAATCAGCAGTAAGTAAGTAAATTTATTCAGGTATACACAAATACAGTTTCATAGAATTATCATACATAGCAGCATATGTGTAGAGAACCTAGGATAACCCAAAAAAGTCAGACAGAGTGACTTATTTCCATATGTGGTTACAATCTAATCACTGTGAAGCGCATTAAATGTCGTATAAGACGTTAATATAGATATTTTGCTTAATCCATCTATATTTTTGCAAAATTATATAATCACAAGCTACACACTATATAAACATTATAAATACACCCACAATAGAATCAACATAAATATGAGATTATTTCCAGTCTTATCAGAGTGTCGGAAAGAATAACGTTTTCTCTAGATTAACACCAAAGAAAATGTGTAGACAATAGTATTACTGGGGGTAACCGTATAAAATTACTCCTTTCGCATGCCTTCACTCAGAGCATCATTCATTCTAAAAATGGCATGTTACATGAGAATGGGAGTGTTGCTCTTTATTCTACTGCCACCACACCCTACCCGGTTTGTTTACATACTCCCTGAGCTTCGTGAGCACCGGGTCTCTCCATTATGTATGAAGACTTTCCAAAATTTCAAGCATTTTAAAGTTATTGCAAGTTTTATACTCTAAAAGTTATACTTATGTGTACCTGTACCAAAATAAATACACACACTGTGCTGGCGTGCAGGTACACATTAAAATCACTAAGAGTCTATTCGTCTTGAAGAGGCCATATTAATAATGATACTAATAATAATACACAATAATAATCACTCTGAGGCGCATTAAATGTCATATATTACGTTAATATAAACATTTTCATTATTCCATCAATAATATGTTTTCAAAATTATTTAATAAACATGCTACGTAAGATAAACATGATAAATACACCCCACAATGGTGGCCTGGTGGCTAAAGCTCCCGCTTCACACACGGAGGGCCCGGGTTCGATTCCCGGAGGGTGGAAACATTTCGACACGTTTCCTTACACCTGTTGTCCTGTTCACCTAGCAGCAAATAGGTACCTGGGTGTTAGTCGACTGGTGTGGGTCGCATCCTGGGGGACAAGATTAAGGACCCCAATGGAAATAAGTTAGACAGTCCTCGATGACGCACTGACTTTCTTGGGTTATCCTGGGTGGCTAACCCTCCGGGGTTAAAAATCCGAACGAAATCTTATCTTATCTTAAGATGAATGTGAATCAACCATAACCAGACGAGTTCGTCTGTCTCCTCTCTCATTTACTCGTTCATTCGTTTTATTCGTTTACTCACCTCTCACCCTTCATTAAGACTACAAATATTTTAAGGTAATTAGTGTACTGTATATGCATTTGATCGCTCTGGGGCGCTTTAAATATCATAGTATATTTACGTGTGTGTGGGGTTGCCTGGCTGGTTACCATACCTCCCACACCTGACTTCCTACAAATAAATACGACTCACTTCTCACCCTATATTAAGACTACAAATATTTTAAGGTAAGTAATGGGTGTTCTGTTTGTGGATTTAGTTTTTTATTGTTTTTAATGACTAGTTCTATTGCTAATTTAATATATGTTAGTATAAAGTTCTTATCTGGCTTATATATGAATTTATAAGTGGGAAAAAATGGCATTCCACTTTCCGGTGATGTCTGCTTTCCAGCGGAAGCCTGGGACCTAACCAGCCATATAAGTGGGGCCCCTAATATATATATATATATATATATATATATATAATATATATATATATATATATATATATAATTATATATATATAATATTTTTTTATTATCACACTGGCCGATTCCCACCAAGGCTGGGTGGCCCGAAAAAGAAAAACTTTCACCATCATTCACTCCATCACTGTTTTGCCAGAAGGGAGTGCTTTACACTACAGTTTTTAAACTGCAACATTAACACCCTCCTTCAGAGTGCAGGCACTGTACTTCCCATCTCCAGGACTCAAGTCCGGCCTGCCGGTTTCCCTGAACCCCTTCATAAATGTTACTTTGCTCACACTCCAACAGCACGTCAAGTATTAAAAACCATTTGTCTCCATTCACTCCTATCAAACACGCTCACGCATGCCTGCTGGAAGTCCAAGCCCCCTCGCACACAAAACCTCCTTTACCCCCTCCCTCCAACCTTTCCTAGGCCGACCCCTACCCCCGCCTTCCTTCCACTACAGACTGATACACTCTTGAAGTTATTCTGTTTCGCTCCATTCTCTCCACATGTCCGAACCACCTCAACAACCCTTCCTCAGCCCTCTGGACAACAGTTTTGGTAATCCCGCACCTCCTCCTAACTTCCAAACTACGAATTCTCTGTATTATATTCACACCACACATTGCTCTCAGACATGACATCTCCACTGCCTCCAGCCTTCTCCTCGCTGCAACATTCATCACCCATGCTTCACACCCATATAAGAGCGTTGGTAAAACTATACTCTCATACATTCCCCTCTTTGCCTCCAAGGACAAAGTTCTTTGTCTCCAGAGACTCCTAAGTGCACCACTCACCCTTTTCCCCTCATCAATTCTATGATTCACCTCATCTTCCATAGACCCATCCGCTGACACGTCCACTCCCAAATATCTGAATACATTCACCTCCTCCATACTCTCTCCCTCCAATCTGATATCCAATCTTTCATCACCTAATCTTTTTGTTATCCTCATAACCTTACTCTTTCCTGTATTCACTTTCAATTTTCTTCTTTTGCACACCCTACCAAATTCATCCACCAATCTCTGCAACTTCTCTTCAGAATCTCCCAAGAGCACAGTGTCATCAGCAAAGAGCAACTGTGACAACTCCCACTTTATGTGTGATTCTTTATCTTTTAACTCCACGCCTCTTGCCAAGACCCTCGCATTTACTTCTCTTACAACCCCATCTATAAATATATTAAACAACCACGGTGACATCACACATCCTTGTCTAAGGCCTACTTTTACTGGGAAATAACTTCCCTCTTTCCTACATACTCTAACTTGAGCCTCACTATCCTCATAAAAACTCTTCACTGCTTTCAGTAACCTACCTCCTACACCATACACCTGCAACATCTGCCACATTGCCCCCCTATCCACCCTGTCATAAGATAAGATAAGATAAGATAAGATTTCGTTCGGATTTTTAACCCCGGAGGGTTAGCCACCCAGGATAACCCAAGAAAGTCAGTGCGTCATCTAGGACTGTCTAACTTATTTCCATTGGGGTCCTTAATCTTGTCCCCCAGGATGCGACCCACACCAGTCGACTAACACCCAGGTACCTATTTGCTGCTAGGTGAACAGGACAACAGGTGTAAGGAAACGTGTCGAAATGTTTCCACCCGCCGGGAATCGAACCCAGGCCCTCCGTGTGTGAAGCGGGAGCTTTAGCCACCAGGCCACCGGGCCTTTTCCAAATCCATAAATGCCACAAAGACCTCTTTAGCCTTATCTAAATACTGTTCACTTATATGTTTCACTGTAAACACCTGGTCCACACACCCCCTACCTTTCCTAAAGCTTCCTTGTTCATCTGCTATCCTATTCTCCGTCTTACTCTTAATTCTTTCAATAATAACTCTACCATACACTTTGCCAGGTATACTCAACAGACTTATCCCCCTATAATTTTTGCACTCTCTTTTATCCCCTTTGCCTTTATACAAAGGAACTATGCATGCTCTCTGCCAATCCCTAGGTACCTTACCCTCTTCCATACATTTATTAAATAATTGCACCAACCACTCCAAAACTATATCCCCACCTGCTTTTAACATTTCTATCTTTATCCTATCAATCCCGGCCGCCTTACCCCCTTTCATTTTACCTACTGCCTCACAAACTTCCCCCACACTCACAACTGGCTCTTCCTCACTCCTACAAGATGTTGTTCCTCCTTGCCCTATACACGAAATCACAGCTTCCCTATCTTCATCAACATTTAACAATTCCTCAAAATATTCCCTCCATCTTCCCAATACCTCTAACTCTCCATTTAATAACTCTCCTCTCCTATTTTTAACTGACAAATAAATCCATTTGTTCTCTAGGCTTTCTTAACTTGTTAATCTCACTCCAAAACTTTTTCTTATTTTCAACAAAATTTGTTGATAACATCTCACCCACTCTCTCATTTGCTCTCTTTTACATTGCTTCACCACTTTCTTAACCTCTCTCTTTTTTTTCCATATACTCTTCCCTCCTTACATCACTTCTACTTTGTAAAAACTTCTCATATGCTATATATATATATATATATATATATATATATATATATATATATATATATATATATATATATATATATATATATATATATATATATACATATATATATATATATATATATATATATACATATATATATATATATATATATATATATATATATATATATATATATATATATATATATATATATATATATATATATATATATATATATATATATATATATATATATATATATATATATATATATAGATATAGATAGATATATAGAGAGAGAGTGAGAGAGAGAGAGAGAGAGAGAGAGAGAGAGAGAGAGAGAGAGAGAGAGAGAGAGAGAGAGAGAGAGAGAGAGAGAGAGAGAGAGAGAGAGAGAGAGAGATGGAGAGAGAAAGGGAGAGAGACAGGGAGAAAGACAGGGAGAAAGACAGGGAGAAAGACAGGGAGAGGGAGAGAGAGAGAGGGTGTTGGCACCTGGAGAAGAAGTTGATATCCTTGGGGTGAAATTTGACTCCAAACTGACCATGAAGAACCATATTGTAAATCTTGCAAACAAGGCAGCCAGGAAGCTTACAGCACTTCGCAGTATCTCGCATCTGCTTGACAGTAGGGGTTGCAAGATTCTGTATGAAGCACAAGTACGCTCACACCTTGAGTATGCTCCACTTTCTTGGTTTGCCTGCCCCCCCCCCTCTCATCTGCGACTGCTTGACAGAGTAGAAAACAAAGCAAGACGTCTCATCTCTCGCCTGGACCAATCCTGAATAGATCTGTCATTTCAGCAGAGCCTTCAACACAGGAGTGATGTGGGTGGCCTTACTGTTAAGTATAAGGCCAATATTGTCAAAGTACCACACTTGGATCCACTTCGAGGACAGCGTGAAACAAGCTTTTATGCCACAAGACGGGCAGAAAGCAGCAACTTCACTCTGGCTGTTCCCTTCTCCAGAACATCACTCCATCTGAGATCATATATACCCAGGATGATTCGAGTATGGAACACATCCGTACAGCATAATGATGTCAACGAGATAGTCAGTGGATCAAATGAAAATGCTGGCCCACAGATGGCTTCAACTTCATCCTGTTCCCTACTTGTACGTCTCGTAACAATAAAAATACTTTCAAATGAGCTGATGTAGGTAACAGCTCTTAGGTTGCCAATAAAGTTAGGAATCCTTAACCTGTAAATAGCTTGTCAATAAAGCTAGGGATCCTTAACCTTGTCAAACCCTGTGCTGACTGCGATCTCTCTCTCTCTCTCTCTCATAATATATATATATATATATATATATATATATATATATATATATATATAAATATATATATATATGTATATATATATATATATATATATATATATGTATATATACATATATATATATATATATATATATATATATATATATATATATATACATATATATATATATATATATATATATATATATATATATATATATATATATATATATATATATATATATATATATATATGCAATAAGATCACAGTAAACAGGTGATTTCAGAATATGCAAAACAACCACTCTGAAAGAATAGAGAAATTCCAAGCGCTTTCGTGACTACTCACATTATCAAGGAACTTTGATAATGTGAGTAGTCACGAAAGCGCTTGGAATTTCTCTATTCTTTCAGAGTGGTTGATTTGCATATATATATATATATATATATATATATATATATATATATATATATATATATATATATATATATATATATATATATATATATATATATTCACACGCCCCTCCCCCAACTTACGAATAAGTTACGTTGCAGAAAGCAGTTCGTAAATCGTTATTTTGCCATTTTGTATTGTAACAATTATTATTTTTGTTTTTAATATTATCAGATGTATAGCCGGTCATAATGTAAAGGACTATTATGCCAAACTGAACAACTGCTATCATTGCCACAAAGGAAGGCATCATATAGTAATGTGTAAGGGATTAAGGAGTGATGATAATGATAATGACAATAATAATAATGATAATGATGTTAACTTGACTCACGAAATCGTAATGACACGACTGCAAACAAACCATACCACGAGATTCTTCCAATTAGGTATATTTCTACACCATAGGAAGGTTAGCACAGGCACCTCTGTGTCCTCAAAAGC
>NW_027198666.1:0-41319 GCF_038502225.1 Cherax quadricarinatus | reverse complement strand
TAGAATATCTGATACACGAAAGGAGGCGCTGACCAGGGAAGTGGAAACTATCGAACTTAAGCTAAATGACTCTTACAGGAACCAGGAGAGGCAGGAGGAGCTTAAAGCTATTAGTGAAATTGAAAGAAATTCCAAATATTTCTTTTCATATGCCAAAAACAAGGCAAATACCACATCTAGTATCGGGCCCTTACTCAGACAGGATGGGACTTACACAGACGACAACAAGGAAATGAGTGAAATATTGAAATCCCAGTACGACTCTGTGTTTAGTGAACCACTAATCGGTCTGAGGATCGACGACCCAAATGATTTCTTCATGAATGAGCCTCAAAACTCCATAAATGTATGCCAGATTTCCGACATTACCCTAACTCCGATAGATTTCGAAAAAGCCATTGACAACATGCCTATGCACTCAGCCCCGGGCCCAGACTCGTGGAACTCTGTTTTCATTAAGAACTGCAAGAAACCCCTCTCGCGTGCCCTAAGTACACTATGGAGGAGGAGCTTGGACATGGGTGAGATTCCACAGTCACTTAAAACAACGGATATAGCCCCGCTCCATAAAGGTGGCAGCAAAGCATTAGCTAAGAACTATAGACCAATAGCTCTGACGTCCCACATCATAAAAATCTTTGAAAGAGTGCTAAGAAGCAGGATTGCAAATCACCTGGATTCCCAAAATCTGCACAATCCAGGGCAACATGGGTTCAGGGCAGGTCGCTCCTGCCTCTCACAACTACTGGATCACTATGACATGGCCTTGGATGCACTGGAAGAAAATCAGAATGCAGATGTAATATACACAGACTTTGCAAAAGCATTTGACAAATGCGATCATGGTGTAATAGCCCATAAAATACGTGATAAAGGAATAACTGGGAAAGTGGGGAGATGGATCTTCAACTTCCTAACAAATCGAACACAAAGAGTAGTGGTCAACAGAGTTAAATCGGAGGCTGCCATAGTGAAGAGCTCTGTTCCACAAGGCACAGTACTCGCCCCCATCTTATTCCTTATTCTCATATCAGACATAAACAGAGATATACACCACAGCACCGTATCATCCTTTGCGGATGATACTAGGATCTGCATGAGGCTGTCATCTGCTGAGGACGCGGTTAACCTCCAAGAAGATATAAACAAAGTTTTCCAGTGGGCGACGGTAAACAATATGATGTTCAATGAGGACAAATTCCAACTACTCCGTTATGGAAAACTGGAGGAGATAATAACTAGAACAGAGTATACTACTGACTCCGGCCATACAATAGAGCGGAAAAATAATGTAAGGGACCTGGGAGTAGTAATGTCTGAGGATCTCACTTTCAAGGATCACAACAGTGCCACGATCGCACGTGCAAAGAAAATGATAGGATGGATAATGAGAACTTTCAAAACGAGAGATGCCAAGCCCATGATGATCCTTTTCAAATCACTTGTTCTCTCTAGGCTGGAATACTGCTGTACATTAACATCTCCATACAAAGCAGGTGAAATCGCAGATCTAGAGAGTGTACAGAGATCCTTTACTGCACGTATAAGTTCTGTCAAGCACCTTAACTACTGGGAACGCTTGAAAGCACTTGACTTGTACTCGTTGGAACGCAGGAGGGAGAGATATATCATAATCTACACTTGGAAAATCTTGGAAGGAATGGTCCCAAATCTGCACACAGAAATCACTCCCTACGAAAGTAAAAGACTGGGCAGGCGATGCAAAATGCCGCCAATAAAAAGTAGGGGCGCCATTGGTACACTAAGAGAAAACACCATAAGTGTCCGGGGCCCAAAACTGTTCAACAGCCTCCCATCAAGCATTAGGGGAATTGCCAATAAACCCCTGGCTGCCTTCAAGAGAGAGCTGGACAGATACCTAAAGTCAGTGCCGGATCAGCCGGGCTGTGGCTCGTACGTCGGACTGCGTGCGGCCAGCAGTAACAGCCTAGTTGATCAGGCCCTGATCCATCGGGAGGCCTGGTCGTGGACCGGGCCGCGGGGGCGTTGATCCCCGGAATAACCTCCAGGTAACCAGGTATGACTCTGGAACGCTGCTGTCTGGCTCCTCACTTCATGACTCTGGCCTGCTGCTGCCTGGCTCCTCACTTCATGACTCTGGCCAGCTGCTGTCTGGCTCCTCACTTCATGACTCTGGCCAGCTGCTGCCTGGCTCCTCACTTCATGACTCTGGCCTGCTGCTGCCTGGCTCCTCACTTTATGACTCTGGCCTGCTGCTGCCTGGCTCCTCACTTTATGACTCTGGCCAGCTGCTGCCTGGCTCCTCACTTTATGACTCTGGCCAGCTGCTGCCTGGCTCCTCACTTCATGACTCTGGCCTGCTGCTGCCTGGCTCCTCACTTCATGACTCTGGCCTGCTGCTGCCTGGCTCCTCACTTCATGACTCTGGCCTGCTGCTGCCTGGCTCCTCACTTCATGACTCTGGCCAGCTGCTGTCTGGCTCCTCACTTCATGACTCTGGCCAGCTGCTGCCTGGCTCCTCACTTCATGACTCTGGCCTGCTGCTATCTGGCTCCTCACTTCATGACTCTGGCCTGCTGCTGTCTGGCTCCTCACTTCATGACTCTGGCCTGCTGCTATCTGGCTCCTCACTTCATGACTCTGGCCTGCTGCTATCTGGCTCCTCACTTCATGACTCTGGCCTGCTGCTGTCTGGCTCCTCACTTCATGACTCTGGTCTGCTGCTGCCTGGCTCCTCACTTCATGACTCTGGCCTGCTGCTATCTGGCTCCTCACTTCATGACTCTGGCCTGCTGCTGTCTGGCTCCTCACTTCATGACTCTGGCCTGCTGCTATCTGGCTCCTCACTTCATGACTCTGGCCTGCTGCTATCTGGCTCCTCACTTCATGACTCTGGCCTGCTGCTGCCTGGCTCCTCACTTCATGACTCTGGCCAGCTGCTGTCTGGCTCCTCACTTCATGACTCTGGCCTGCTGCTGTCTGGCTCCTCACTTCATGACTCTGGCCTGCTGCTGTCTGGCTCCTCACTTCATGACTCTGGCCTGCTGCTATCTGGCTCCTCACTTCATGACTCTGGCCTGCTGCTATCTGGCTCCTCACTTCATGACTCTGGCCTGCTGCTGCCTGGCTCCTCACTTCATGACTCTGGCCAGCTGCTGTCTGGCTCCTCACTTCATGACTCTGGCCAGCTGCTATCTGGCTCCTCACTTCATGACTCTGGCCTGCTGCTATCTGGCTCCTCACTTCATGACTCTGGCCTGCTGCTGCCTGGCTCCTCACTTCATGACTCTGGCCTGCTGCTATCTGGCTCCTCACTTCATGACTCTGGCCTGCTGCTATCTGGCTCCTCACTTCATGACTCTGGCCTGCTGCTATCTGGCTCCTCACTTCATGACTCTGGCCTGCTGCTGCCTGGCTCCTCACTTCATGACTCTGGCCAGCTGCTATCTGGCTCCTCACTTCATGACTCTGGCCTGCTGCTATCTGGCTCCTCACTTCATGACTCTGGCCTGCTGCTATCTGGCTCCTCACTTCATGACTCTGGCCTGCTGCTGCCTGGCTCCTCACTTCATGACTCTGGCCAGCTGCTATCTGGCTCCTCACTTCATGACTCTGGCCTGCTGCTATCTGGCTCCTCACATCATGACTCTGGCCAGCTGCTGTCTGGCTCCTCACTTCATGACTCTGGCCTGCTGCTGTCTGGCTCCTCACTTCATGACTCTGGCTAGCTGCTGTCTGGCTCCTCACTTCATGACTCTGGCCTGCTGCTGCCTGGCTCCTCACTTCATGACTCTGGCCTGCTGCTGTCTGGCTCCTCACTTCATGACTCTGGCCAGCTGCTGTCTGGCTCCTCACTTTATGACTCTGGCCAGCTGCTGTCTGGCTCCTCACTTCATGACTCTGGCCTGCTGCTGTCTGGCTCCTCACTTCATGACTCTGGCTAGCTGCTGCCTGGCTCCTCACTTCATGACTCTGGCCAGCTGCTATCTGGCTCCTCACTTCATGACTCTGGCCTGCTGCTGCCTGGCTCCTCACTTCATGACTCTGGCTAGCTGCTGTCTGGCTCCTCACTTCATGACTCTGGCCTGCTGCTGCCTGGCTCCTCACTTCATGACTCTGGCCTGCTGCTGTCTGGCTCCTCACTTCATGACTCTGGCCAGCTGCTGTCTGGCTCCTCACTTCATGACTCTGGCCTGCTGCTGTCTGGCTCCTCACTTCATGACTCTGGCCTGCTGCTGTCTGGCTCCTCACTTCATGACTCTGGCCAGCTGCTATCTGGCTCCTCACTTCATGACTCTGGCCAGCTGCTGCCTGGCTCCTCACTACATGACTCTGGCCAGCTGCTATCTGGCTCCTCACTTCATGACTCTGGCCTGCTGCTGTCTGGCTCCTCACTTCATGACTCTGGCCAGCTGCTGTCTGGCTCCTCACTTCATGTCTCTGGCCAGCTGCTATCTGGCTCCTCACTTCATGACTCTGGCCAGCTGCTATCTGGCTCCTCACTTCATGACTCTGGCCAGCTGCTGTCTGGCTCCTCACTTCATGACTCTGGCCTGCTGCTGTCTGGCTCCTCACTTCATGACTCTGGCCAGCTGCTGCCTGGCTCCTCACTTCATGACTCTGGCCAGCTGCTGCCTGGCTCCTCACTTCATGACTCTGGCCAGCTGCTATCTGGCTCCTCACTTCATGACTCTGGCCAGCTGCTATCTGGCTCCTCACTTCATGACTCTGGCCAGCTGCTATCTGGCTCCTCACTTCATGACTCTGGCCAGCTGCTGCCTGGCTCCTCACTTCATGACTCTGGCCAGCTGCTATCTGGCTCCTCACTTCATGACTCTGGCCAGCTGCTGTCTGGCTCCTCACTTCATGACTCTGGCCAGCTGCTGCCTGGCTCCTCACTTCATGACTCTGGCCAGCTGCTATCTGGCTCCTCACTTCATGACTCTGGCCAGCTGCTATCTGGCTCCTCACTTCATGACTCTGGCTAGCTGCTGCCTGGCTCCTCACTTCATGACTCTGGCCAGCTGCTATCTGGCTCCTCACTTCATGACTCTGGCCAGCTGCTATCTGGCTCCTCACTTCATGACTCTGGCCAGCTGCTGTCTGGCTCCTCACTTCATGACTCTGGCCAGCTGCTGTCTGGCTCCTCACTTCATGACTCTGGCTAGCTGCTATCTGGCTCCTCACTTCATGACTCTGGCCAGCTGCTGTCTGGCTCCTCACTTCATGACTCTGGCTAGCTGCTATCTGGCTCCTCACTTCATGACTCTGGCCAGCTGCTGCCTGGCTCCTCACTTCATGACTCTGGCCAGCTGCTGTCTGGCTCCTCACTTCATGACTCTGGCTAGCTGCTATCTGGCTCCTCACTTCATGACTCTGGCCAGCTGCTGCCTGGCTCCTCACTTCATGACTCTGGCCAGCTGCTGTCTGGCTCCTCACTTCATGACTCTGGCTAGCTGCTATCTGGCTCCTCACTTCATGACTCTGGCCAGCTGCTGCCTGGCTCCTCACTTCATGACTCTGGCCAGCTGCTGCCTGGCTCCTCACTTCATGACTCTGGCCAGCTGCTGTCTGGCTCCTCACTTCATGACTCTGGAACGCTGCTGCCTGGCTCCTCACTTCATGACTCTGGCCAGCTGCTGCCTGGCTCCTCACTTCATGACTCTGGCCAGCTGCTGTCTGGCTCCTCACTTCATGACTCTGGCCAGCTGCTGCCTGGCTCCTCACTTCATGACTCTGGCCAGCTGCTGCCTGGCTCCTCACTTCATGACTCTGGCCAGCTGCTGTCTGGCTCCTCACTTCATGACTCTGGAACGCTGCTGCCTGGCTCCTCACTTCATGACTCTGGCCAGCTGCTGCCTGGCTCCTCACTTCATGACTCTGGCCAGCTGCTGTCTGGCTCCTCACTTCATGACTCTGGCCAGCTGCTGTCTGGCTCCTCACTTCATGACTCTGGCCAGCTGCTGCCTGGCTCCTCACTTCATGACTCTGGCCAGCTGCTATCTGGCTCCTCACTTCATGACTCTGGCTAGCTGCTGCCTGGCTCCTCACTTCATGACTCTGGCTAGCTGCTGCCTGGCTCCTCACTTCATGACTCTGGCCAGCTGCTATCTGGCTCCTCACTTCATGACTCTGGCTAGCTGCTGCCTGGCTCCTCACTTCATGACTCTGGCCAGCTGCTATCTGGCTCCTCACTTCATGACTCTGGCCAGCTGCTATCTGGCTCCTCACTTCATGACTCTGGCCAGCTGCTGCCTGGCTCCTCACTTCATGACTCTGGCCAGCTGCTATCTGGCTCCTCACTTCATGACTCTGGCCAGCTGCTATCTGGCTCCTCACTTCATGACTCTGGCCAGCTGCTATCTGGCTCCTCACTTCATGAAGTTTTGGTGTATCACTTTTCTTAAGTATAATGTCTCTAATATAGAATGTACTAAAGTTGATCTGTGTGTTCTTAAGTGGAGACTAAGTGGGCAGTAAGTGGTCTGTCAGGAGGTGAAAGGGTTTACTCGCCCTCTAGAGCAAAATTTTGGCTTCGTACGTAATATATGGGGAAGGTTGTGGGGTTTATCACCCCATACCCCCACCACTCAGTGGGCTGGTAGTATTCCCCCCACCCCCCGTACGACACCAAAGGGCTGGGAGTATATATATTCCCGTATCATACTGGATGATAGAGTTGGGTTTTTATACGACCTGAGGAAGGATACAGACTCGCAGCCTTGTACACTCAACTGTCAAAACATACCACGTGTGTGTAAGTATCGTGAGTGCAGGTCATACCTGGCTCTTCTTGTTCAGTTTCGTTTCGTCAGTAGTAATATTTGTGTCCGTCACATCTCTGCCGTCCACCACCACGTACTCAGTGATGTTTTTTTCCTTCCTAGAAGCAACAGTGTCACTCAAGAACGTTGCACTGCTGAAAACAGTGAATCGAGGACACGGATCAGGACAAGCATTTATCGAGACATGAGAAAGCCCTGAGCGAAGCACTGTCTTAATAAACTGCTGGAACTGCAACGTCTGACTTTTCTTCAACAACAAGAGTGTCAAGAGAGCGGCAGCACTGCCATCACAGGGCTTGTAACACGTCAGCGTAAACACAACACAGCTGATCCCAGTGTAAACACACACACGTGCGCCATCAGCCTCACCTGCCTGACCTCCAAGAGTTAGTCTGTCTTCAAGGCAAAATAATCGTACGAAAGACATTTTAATGAACAACTGGCGCAAGTAGATATTACCTGCCATGAATAACCTGAGCTTGGCAGGCAGACGCGAGGAAGACAGCAGTCAACCCAACTTCTGGTTCGATAAACTGGTTTACACAGCGGCCATTCTTTTTATATATCACGATTTCGTGAGTCGGGAAGGGTTTGAACCCTGGCGAGTGAGTCGTCACACTCACAAGCCAGCCAGTGTCTGCCTTCCATCCACCGTCTACTTTCCATCCATCGTCTACCCAGCAGGCAACCCAGTAGACAACCCAGTAAACAGCCAATAGATAAACAAGCAAACAACCGAGCAAACAACCCAGCAGACAACCCAGCAGACAACCCGGCAGACAACCCCGGCAGACAACCCAGCAAGCAACCCAGCAGGCAACCCAATAGACACCCTAGCAGACAACCCAGCAGGCAACCCAGCAAACACCCCAGCAGACAACCCAGCAGACAACCCAGCAGGCAACCCAGCAAACACCCAAGCAGGCAACCCAGCAGACAACCCAGCAGGCAACCCAGAAAGTAACCCAGCAGACAACTCGGCAAACAGCCCATAAGACAGCCAAGCAAGCAACCCAGCAGACAATCCAGAAGGCAACCCGGTAGACAAACCAACAGACAACCCAGCAGACAGTCCAGCAGGCAACCTGGTAGACAACCCAGCAGACAACCCAGCAGACAACCCGGCAGACAACCCGGCAGATAACCCAGCAGGCAACCCGGTAGACAACCCAGCAGACAACCCAGCAGACAATCCAACAGGAAACCCGGTAGACACCCCAGCAAACAATCCAGTAGGCAACCCGGTATACAACCCAGCAGACAGCCCAGCAGACAATCCAGCAGGCAACCCGGTAGACAGCCCAGCAGACAATCCAGCAGGCAACCCGGTATACAACCCAGCAGACAACCCAGCAGACACCCCAGCAGGCAACCCAGTAGACAACCCAGCAGACAACCCAGCAGGCAACCCAGTAGACAACCCAGCAGACAACACAGCAGACAATCCAGCAGGCAACCCAACAGACAACCCAGCAGACAATCCAGCAGGCAACCCAACAGATAACCCAGCAGACAATCCAGCAGGCAACCCAATAGACAACCCAGCAGACAACCCAGCAGACAACCCAGCAGACAATCCAGCAGACAACCCAGCAGACAACCCAGCAGACAACCCAGCAGACAACCCAGCACACAACCCAGCAGACAACCCAGCAAACAACCCGGCAGACAACCCAGCAGACAACCCAGCAGACAACCCAGCAGACAACCCAGCAGACAACCCAGCAGACAACACAGCAGACAACACAGCAAACACAGCAGACAACACAGCAGACAACCCAGCAGACAATCCAGCAGACAACCCAGTAGACAACCCAGCAGACAACACAGCAGACAACCCAGCAGATAACACAGCAAACACAGCAGACAACCCAGCAGACAACCCAGCAGACAATCCAGCAGACAACACAGCAGACAACACAGCAGACAACCCAGCAGACAACCCAGCAGGCAACCCAGCAGACAACCCAGCAGACAACCCAGCAGACAATCCAGCAGACAACACAGCAGACAACACAGCAGACAACCCAGCAGACAACACAGCAGACAACCCAGCAGATAACCTAGCAGACAACACAGCAGACAACCCAGCAGACAACCCAGCAGACAACATAGCAGACAACCCAGCAGACAACCCAGCAGACAACCCAGCAGACAACCCAGCAGACAACACAGCAGACAACACAGCAGACAACACGGCAGACAACACGGCAGACAACACGGCAGACAACACGGCAGACAACACAGCAGACAACACAGCAGACAACCCAGCAGACAACCCAGCAGGCAACACAGCAGGCAACACAGCAGACAACACAGCAGACAACACAGCAGACAACCCAGCAGACAACACAGCAGACAACACAGCAGACAACACAGCAGACAACACAGCAGACAACACAGCAGACAACCCAGCAGACAACACAGCAGACAACACAGCAGACAACCCAGCAGACAACCCAGCAGACAACACAGCAGACAACACAGCAGACAACACAGCAGACAACCCAGCAGACAACACAGCAGACAACACAGCAGACAACACAGCAGACAAGCAGTCAAACTCATTTTTGGTTACTTTTATATTCTTCATTTACGAGTTATTACAACCCAGGATTCCAAATGACCTGTTATCCTGGGTGTAAAGGGAGCAAAATAAACACAGCAGAAAATGTTTAGACTTATATTATCCTTCACCAATTTAGAACAGCAATATGTACACTATGTACAGTGATAAGTATAGTGCACTCCACGGTAAGCAAGGCAGAAATAGAAGCCACAAGTCAGCAGACCGTGCTTCAACCAGCTCTAGAATGGGAATGTCCAGGTTTCCCTACTTGCTGACATTCTCGGCAACACCTAATATGATTCTTCACATCTTTCTTTAATTTCGGCCAATAAAATTCTTTTGTGATTCTATACAAGGTTTTTGTAATTCCTAAGTGACCTCCTAATGAAGTATTATGAGCTATATTTAATATTTGAGGTCTAAACTTAGTTGGAACCACTAACCTGTCATACAATTGCCGGCCTCTATCTCCTTACCAGTCTCAGTGCAGATCAAATAATTGTTTTTAACTTCATACTTGACCGGATGACCCAAAGAGGATTTACCCATGGCTGCCTGAAAAGCGAATTTTAAAGAAGGGTCCTTTCGTTGTTCCTCCCGGAAGGGACAGTCCCTCGGGCATGGAAACAGACATCTGGCAATCCTGCAACCTGGGAATAGGAAGGCTTGATCGGGTCTGTTCACTTGATTTACGAGGCTCCGGCCGGTGTGCCTCATAAAACAACGTGGCTGTTCCGAGATCGGAGTCGTCCAAGGATAGGTCAACATTCCCTCCAGACAACCCTTGGGATGTTGCCCGAGTTATGGCCAACACCGGAGAAGAATTACTCATTATAGGTTCAGGACACGCACTAACAGTAGTAATGTAATTACCCAGTAATAACATGGCATCTTTCATGGGGAATCCTTTTGAAACACCTACAGTCAAGTACCCAGTGTAATATTTGCACTGTACATAAATTTTATGCAAAGGGACAGAATATATAGCTCCTCCAAATGCTTCCAATAAAACAGGAATTCAAGGAAGTGTTCTCTGAAAGGGGTAATATTCCTTCTCTTATAAGTGAGCAATATGCTCCAGTATCTCTAAAGGTCTTTACTTCAGTTGTTTCTGAGTTTTCCTGAAGGGAAATAAGACTCTTGCAATAATAAGGGGCCATACCTTTTTTTTACTTCTCTCGGGGACATGTTACTAGGGATATTAGAGATTTTCCCAATGGGTTGGGGTTTGTGGGGGCAGTTGGGACGGATATGACCTACTTTGTTACAAAGGAAGCAGACGACAGGCTTGCCCTTTACTCCCTGCGGACGTTGCAACTGGTGTCGCTCTGGCTGGTGTCTCTCTGGATACTGTTGTCGAGATGCACCATGAGTAGTTTGCCTCTCCGCAGGTGGACCATAAGTTGAGAAGCGTGGCTCACCAGGTGACTTAGTTGGCTGACGTAGACGTTCTCCCTCCGGCTGGCACTTGATTCTCCAAGGTTGACGATCTCTGCTCATGCCAGGCTGTTGAAAAGAGAGACGGGACCGCTCGGACAAGGAACGGTTAGTTTCGAAGGTATCAGCCAACCTGGCTGCCTACAATGCAGTGGTTAAGTCACGATCCTGCAGAAAGGCTCGAACCTCTGGTCCCACAGACTCCAGCAGGTTATCAGTCAGAATAAGCTGTACCAGCTCCTCAAAGGTAGAGACACCACTTTCTTTATACCAGCTGGTAAAAGCTTTGGTTTGCCGTCTCACAAAGTCCACTAGGGATTGACCAAGCTGCCGCCTGCTTAGTTTAAAAAGCTTACGGTATTTGGCTGGGATACATGTATATGCTCCCAACACTGTGGTCTTCACTACTTTATAATCAGAAAATTCAGCGTCATTTAATACTGACGTAAATTCCTGTGCCTTACCAAACAATGTTGTATGAACCAACGATGCCCAATGCTGTTCCGGCCACTTCAAGGCTCGAGCCTGATTTTCGAAGCTTTCGAAAAATTGTTCTGGTTCGGCCTCATTGAAGCGGGGAACAAACTGTACCGCTTTCTGTAAACTAAAGTCATTTACAGAATGCGAAAACTGCCTCCTTTCTCTTTCCCTATCAAATTCTTCCCTTGCGAATGCTCTCTGTTCCCTAGTTTTGCTCAAGATTGATTTTTGCCATCTCAAGTGCCAACGACGCTGATTCACCTTGAGACAACCCAGCTGCACTATACTGACCATTTTGCTCCGTAGGTGTATCATCTTCCTCCTGCGAGAACATAGTAGTTTTTGCCCTAGCTCCCGTAGAGGGAGGAGTGTGATGTGTCATCTCTTCTTCTATAAGTTTGTCAGCAATCAGTGAACGCAGTTGCGCAGCTGTGAGAGTGCGTTTGTATTTAATGCCAATGGAACGAGCAATTTGCCAACAACGCTGTAGGGACAATTTAGGTAGGTTATGCAAAGTATATGCCGACACCAGACGTCTGACTCGTCTAGGTGGCATAAGTTATTCGCTATGCACAGTACGACTGCAGAATACCCCAACCGTAACACGTTAATTTGCAGAACACGCTTAGCTATGCACAGTACGATTGCAGAAATACGCATACAAGCAAAGCCGACTGCAAAATTCTCCACACCGAACAGGCTAGTAACAACTGACACGCAAAATTTGTAAAGCAATGCCAGACAACTACACTGTTCTAGAAGATTGACCGTAGCGAAGCGAGCACACCGAACAAGCTAGTAGCGAGCTGTTGAACGATCACACAATAGCAAAGCAAAATTTGTAAAGCGTAGGCAAAGCTAATGCAATGCCAGACAGCAAGCTGCACAATGTTCCTGCTACGAGCTTCACCCTAAGCTCAACCGTTTCTCTAAGTCCAGCTCCAGCTCTCGGACAGGCTTCCCATATTACACGAGTTTTATTTCTTTTTATCTCTCTTCCCCTTCCATCTCACCCTCTCCTCCCCCCCCCCCCGCCCCCCTCCCCGCTCCCCCCCCCGCCCCTCCCACCCCCGCCCCTCCCACCCCCCGCCCCTCCCCCCGATATCCTCCCCCCGCCCCTTCCCCCCCGCCCCCCTTCCCCCTGCCCCTCCCCTCTCCTCTTCTAGACAGCAACACCGCCTGTCACTGATAAAAGGGAAGGAGTGAAACGGGATAGGGGAGGGGAGGGGAGGGGAAACCAGGAAGTTAACAGTAAGGAATTAAGAAAGAAGTTGAAGGTAGGAGGAAAGAAGAAAGTAGGAGAAAGGGAGATCTCGTGGAAAACAAAGAGCATAAAGGATGGAGTAAGAGGGACAAAGGTATAGGAAAGGAGGAAGTATGAGAGAGAAGGAGGGAGGGAGAGAGGGAAGGACAGTATTTAAGTGATTTTTTGGCTCTATGTGGATCGCGAATGTTCACTGTATGTGTTCCAGCTCTAATATCTCTCCTGCCCTGAACGGGGTCGTCAACACTGAACAATGCTCGAAACGAGAGAGCACAAGCGATTTGAATAGTGTTACCACTGGCACTATTACAAATGTTTTGAAAGTTCTCATTATCCACCGACATCCTCCTGGCTGTTGTAACAATTGTCTTCTTGTGTTCTTTAAAAGACAGGTCAGCTGACAGTTTTACACCCAGGTTCTTCCCTTGTTCCTTGTCGTTGTCTTTGGTGATCCTCTTGTGTTGTATATGTAGTGTCTCCCTTGAGTTCTTTATTCTTTCCGTTCCTAAACAGCTGCAACTTGTCACCACTGAACGTCTTGTTGTTCTCCACTGCTCCCTGCATGACCCCACTTATATCCTCTTGTAAGTTTTTGTCGTGTCTTGTCCTTGTAAGTTTTTGTCGTGTCTTGTCCTTGTAAGTTTTTGTCGTGTCTTGTCCTTGTAAGTTTTTGTCGTGTCTTGTCCTTGTAAATATTTGTCGTGTCTTGCCCTTGTAAGTTTTTGTCGTGTCTTGTCCATGTAAGCTTTTGTCGTGTCTTGTCCTTGTAAGCTTTTGTCGTGTCTTGTCCATGTAAGCTTTTGTCGTGTCTTGTCCTTGTAAGCTTTTGTCGTGTCTTGTCCATGTAAGCTTTTGTCGTGTCTTGTCCTTGTAAGCTTTTGTCGTGTCTTGTCCATGTAAGCTTTTGTCGTGTCTTGTCCATGTAAGCTTTTGTCGTGTCTTGTCCTTGTAAGTTTTTGTCGTGTCTTGTCCTTGTAAGCTTTTGTCGTGTCTTGTCCATGTAAGCTTTTGTCGTGTCTTGTCCTTATAAGCTTTTGTCGTGTCTTGTCCATGTAAGCTTTTGTCGTGTCTTGTCCATGTAAGCTTTTGTCGTGTCTTGTCCTTGTAAGCTTTTGTCGTGTCTTGTCCTTGTAAGTTTTTGTCGTGTCTTGTCCTTGTAAGTTTTTGTCGTGTCTTGTTTTGAGGTTATGATGTAAATCTACTGGAGTTCTCTGTTGTACAATATCTTCTATAATAATGTCATCTACTGTCACAATCTTCAGGGGTCTTCTGTTGTCTATTGGTGCCTTTTGTTGTCTATTGATGACTCCTGTTGTCTTCTGGTGCCCTGTATTGTCTGTTGTTGCTTCTGTCTGTTGCGGTGTTCTCCAACACCAGACCTGAAACACTGGTCACTTTTTGTGGCTTTATTTAGAACGAAATTTGAGGAGTGCTGAAGTGTTATTGTTTGGTGTCCAGACTGTGTGTGTGTACTCACCTGTTTGTGTTTGCAGGGGTCGATTCATAGCTCCTGGCCCCGCCTCTTCGCTGGTCGCTACTAGGTCCTCTCTCTCTCTCTGCTCCATGAGCTTTATCATGCCTCTTCTTAAAGTTATGTATGGATCCTGCCTCCACTACATCACTCTCCAGACTGTTAAACTTCCTGACAACTCTATGACTGAAGAAATAGTTCCTAACATTCCTGTGACTCATCTGAGTCTTCAACTTCCAACTGTGTCCCCTTGTTGTTGTGTCCCATCTCTGGAGCATCCTGTCTCTGTCCACCTTGTCGATTCTTCTTAGTATTTTATATGCCGTTATCATATCCCCCGCTATCTCTCCCGTCTTCCAGTGTCGTCAGGTCGATTTCCCTGAACCTCTCCTCGTAGGACATACCCCTTAGCTCCGGGACTAGTCTTGTTGCAAGCCTTCACACTTTCTCTAGTTTCCTTACATGCTTGGCTAGGTGTGGGTTCGAGACTGGTGCTGCATACTCCAATATGGGCCTAACGTACACAGTGTACAGGGTCCTGAACGATTCCTTATTAAGATGTCGGAATGCTGTTCTGAGGTTTGCTAGGCGCCCATATGCTGTAGCAGTTATTTGGTTGATGCGCTTCTCAGGAGATGTGCCTGGTGTTATACTCACCCCAGGATTCTTTTCATAGAATGAAGTTTGTAGTCTCTGGCCCCCTAGACTGTACTCCATCTGTGGTCTTCTTTGCCCTCTCTCAATCTTCATGACTTTGCACTTGGTGGGGTTGAACTCCAGGAGCCAATTTCTGGACCAGGTCTGTATCCTGTCCAGATCCCTTTGTAGTTCTTCCTGGTCCTTGTTCGACTGAATTCTTCTCATCAACTTCACGTTATCTGCAAACAGGAGCAATTCGGAGTGTATTCCTTTCGTCATGTCATTCACAATTACCAGAAACAGCACTGGCCCTAGGACTGACCCCTGTGGAACCCCGCTCGTCACAGGCGCCTACTCTGACACCTCACCACGTATAATGATTCGCTGTTGTCTTCCTTATAGTTATTCCCTGATCCATTGTAGTGCCTTCCCTGTTATCCCTGCTTGGTTTTTCAGCTTTTGCACCAATCTCTTGTGTGGAACTGTGTCGAACACCTTCTTACAATTCAAGAAAATGCAGTCAACCCATCCCTCTCTTGTCTTATTACTGTCACCCTGTCATAGAAACCGTGTTGGCTGTCGTTGAAAAGCTATTCCTTTCTAGGTGCTCCATCACCCTTCTCCTGATAATCTTCTTCATGACCTTGCATACTATTCTTTGTGGAAGATTGAGTCACTTATGCAGCATATGGGAATCTTTATTCAGGAAACGTTTCGCCACACAGTGGCTTCATCAGTCCAATACAAAGAGGAAGGCGTAAGGAGAGGAGGGAGTATGAGGTAATCAGTCCTCGGCCTGGAGTCGATGTGTTCAGTCCATCAATCTTGTAGAATGTTGCATAAGTGTCTCAATCGTCAACTTGTCGGTTTCTCAAATCCATTCATCATACTATTCTTTGTGTGTGTGTGTGTGTGTGTGTTGTGTGTGTTGTGTGTGTGTGTTGTGTGTGTGTGTGTGTTGTGTGTTGTGTGTGTGTGTGTGTGTGTGTGTGTGTGTGTGTGTGTGTGTGTGTGTGTGTGTGTGTGCTTTGTGTGTGTGTGTGTGTGTGTGTGTGTGTGTGTGTGTGTGTGTGTGTGTGCTTGTGCGTGTGTGTGTGTGTGTGTGTGTGTGTGTGTGTGTGTGTGTGTGTATGATAGTCAACCTTCACTAACATTCTCCACATTGTATAATTCATAATTTTTTCATCATTCTACCTGTCAGTCCTTCAGTATCCTTATTTCTTCCTCTGTTTCTTCTTTCCTTCCCTCTTTTTCCTCTTCGTCGTCTTTACACTCCAGAATCTCAAACACAATTCCTCTCCTCTTCTAACCTCGCACAAACACACAATTCCTCACACACCACATAATACCTCGTCAATAATTGTATAACACAAGCTATGAGGTCTGGTCACGGACCGGGCCTCTGGGGCGTTGACCCCCGGAAGCCCCCTCCAGGTATACTCCAGGTATACTCCAGGTATGTTCATTCTTTTAAGTTCACTCAAACACTCTCCTTTGATATATTACAAATCTACGATAGACCACACTGTATGAAATAGATCGGAATCACCTTGGATAGATACATCACACATCTCGCGCGATAGACTTCACGGTAAACGATGGACTGGAATCTCCTTCGATAGATCGTATTCCCTTTTGATATGGCACAGTCTATTTCGACAGTTCACAGTAAACTCCGATAGATTGTGATCTTTGATAAATCACGCAATGTCCTCACTGGGATGGTGAGTAAACTAGCCTGGGATAGTGAGTGAACTAGCCTGGGATAGTGAGTGAACTAGCCTGGGATAGTGAGTGAACTAGCCTGGGATAGTGAGTGAACTAGCCTGGAATAGTGAGTGAACTAGCCTGGGATAGTGAGTGAACTAGCCTGGGATAGTGAGTGAACTAGCCTGGGATGGTGTGTGAACTAGCCTGGGATGGTGAGTGAGCTAGCCTGGGATGGTGTGCGAACTAGCCTGGGATGGTGAGTGAACTAGCCTGGGATGGTGTGTGAACTAGCCTGGGATAGTGAGTGAACTAGCCTGGGATAGTGAGTGAACTAGCCTGGGATAGTGAGTGAACTAGCCTGGGATAGTGAGTGAATTAGCCTGGGATGGTGTGTGAACTAGTCTGGGATGGTGTGTGAACTAGCCTGGGATGGTGTGTGAACTAGCCTGGGATGGTGTGTGAACTAGCCTGGGATAGTGAAACTAGCCTGGGATAGCGAGTGAACTAGCCTGGGATAGTGAGTGAACTAGCCTGGGATAGTGAGTGAACTAGCCTGGGATTGTGTGTGAACTAGCCTGGGATGGTGTGTGAACTAGCCTGGGATGGTGAGTGAACTAGCCTGGGATAGTGAGTGAACTAGCCTGGGATAGTGAGTGAACTAGCCTGAGATGGTGTGTGAACTAGCCTGGGATGGTGTGTGAACTAGCCTGGGATGGTGAGTGAACTAGCCTGGGATAGTGAGTGAACTAGTCTGGAATGGTGTGTAAACTAGCCTGGGATGGTGTGTGAACTAGCCTGGGATGGTGAGTGAACTAGCCTGGGATAGTGAGTGAACTAGCTTGGGATGGTGTGTGAACTAGCCTGGGATAGTGAGTGAACTAGCTTGGGATGGAGAGTGAACTAGCCTGGGATGGTGTGTGAACTAGCCTGGGATGGTGTGTGAACTAGCCTGGGATGGTGTGTGAACTAGACTGGGATGGTGAGTGAACTAGCCTGGGATAGTGAGTGAACTAGCCTGGGATGGTGTGTGAACTAGCCTGGGATGGTGTGTGAACTAGCCTGGGATGGTGAGTGAACTAGCCTGGGATAGTGAGTGAACTAGCCTGGGATAGTGAGTGAACTAGCCTGGGATGGTGTGTGAACTAGCCTGGGATGGTGTGTGAACTAGCCTGGGATAGTGAGTGAACTTGCCTGGGATAGTGAGTGAACTAGCCTGGGATAGTGAGTGAACTAGCCTGGGATGGTGTGTGAACTAGCCTGGGATGGTGAGTGACCTAGCCTGGGATTGTGAGTGAACTAGCCTGGGATGGTGAGTGAACTAGCCTGGGATGGTGTGTGAACTAGCCTGGGATGGTGAGTGAACTAGCCTGGGATGGTGTGTGAACTAGCCTGGGATGGTGTGTGAACTAGCCTGGGATAGTGAGTAAACTAGCCTGGGATGGTGTGTGAACTAGCCTGGGATAGTGAGTGAACTAGCCTGGGATAGTGAGTGAACTAGCCTGGGATGGTGTGTGAACTAGCCTGGGATGGTGTGTGAACTAGCCTGGGATAGTGAGTGAACTTGCCTGGGATAGTGAGTGAACTAGCCTGGGATAGTGAGTGAACTAGCCTGGGATGGTGTGTGAACTAGCCTGGGATGGTGAGTGAGCTAGCCTGGGATGGTGTGTGAACTAGCCTGGGATGGTGAGTGAACTAGCCTGGGATGGTGAGTGAACTAGCCTGGGATAGTGAGTGAACTAGCCTGGGAAAGTGAGTGAACTAGCCTGGGATGGTGTGTGAACTAGCCTGGGATGGTGTGTGAATTAGCCTTGGATGGTGTGTGAACTAGCCTGGGATGGTGAGTGAACTAGCCTGGGATGGTGTGTGAACTAGCCTGGGATGGTGAGTGAGCTAGCCTGGGATGGTGTGTGAACTAGCCTGGGATGGTGTGTGAACTAGCCTGGGATAGTGAGTAAACTAGCCTGGGATAGTGAGTGAACTAGCCTGGGATAGTGAGTGAACTTGCCTGGGATAGTGAGTGAACTAACCTGGGATAGTGAGTGAATTAGCCTGGGATGGTGTGTGAACTAGCCTAATCTTGAGTATTAGTTCAAGCAAGTATCTTACATGCCGTGATCCTATCTACTCTGATTCTCCTCTGGCCTAGTAGTAATCTAAGGTTACTTTACTTGGTCTCTACACCTAACTCTCGCCCCTACGTCTCAGGACACTGTCTTGAGGTTGTATGCGCATGTGAACTCTGGCGCGTGTGTATTATGTGTAAGAACGTGTAGGGGAGGTTGTTGGGGTGATGTGAGGGGAGGTGAAGTGAGGGGAGGGGGGTGGTAGGGGAGTGGGTGGTAGGGAAGGGGAGGGTGGTAGGAAGGGGGAGGGTGGTAGGGGAGGGTGGTGGGGAAGGGGAAGATGGTAGGGAAGGCGAGGATGGTAGGGAAGGGTAAGATGGTAGGGAAGAGTAGGATGGTAGAGAAGGGGAGGATGGTAGGGAAGGGGAGGATAGTAGGGAAGGGGATGATAGTAGGGAAGAGGAGGATGGTAGGGAAGGGGAGGATAGTAGGGGAGGGGAGGATGGTAGGGAAGGGAAGGATGGTAGGGAAGGGGAGGATAGAAGGGAAGGGGGGATGGTAGGGAAGTTTAGGATGGTAAGGAAGAGGAGGATGGTAGGGAAGGAGAAGATGGTAGGGAAGGGGAGGATGGTAGGGAAGGGGAGGATGGTAGGGAAGGGGATGATAGTAGGGAAGGGTGAAGGAGGACAGAGAAGTGGAGAAGTGTTTTCATTTTGTAAGGAGAGAGAGCAGAGGTATAAATAGTAGTTTAGTGTTTTAGTGAATAGGTAAGTGGGTTGAGATGGGTAAGTAAGTAGGTAAGTGGGTTGAGATGGGTAAGTAAATAGGTAAGTGGGTTGAGATGGGTAAGTAGGTAAGTGGGTTGAGATGGGTAAGTAAATAGGTAAGTGGGTTGAGATGGGTAAGTAAATAGGTAAGTGGGTTGAGATGGGTTAGTAAATAGGTAAGTGTGTTGAGATGGGTAAGTAAATAAGTGGGTTGAGATGGGTAAGTAAATAGGTAAGTGGGTTGAGATGGGTAAGTAAATAGGTAAGTGGGTTGAGATGGGTAAGTAAATAGGTAAGTGGGTTGAGATGGGTAAGTAAATAGGTAAGTGGGTTGAGATGGGTTAGTAAATAGGTAAGTGGGTTGAGATGGGTAAGTAAATAGGTAAGTGGGTTGAGATGGGTTAGTAAATAGGTAAGTGGGTTAAGATGTATCTCAGGGGCAGATCAGAATTGTTTAACACTAAGAATGCTTTAAAAAGGCAACATGTTGGTCGTAGTAATTAAGACGAGTCATCGTCCACAGCTGAGACAAAACAGAGTTACTCTGGCTTGACTACCAGTCATATCACCCACTAAGGAACATGATCTGTCACACTGGCGAAATTAAGAGGCACCTAATTTCCTCTGTCTTCTAATAACATGTTCATTTTTCCACTATATTCTCCCTTTTACATAATTACTATCACATTTGTCTTGTTTCGTGAGGTGAAGTCCAGGATCTTTACTTAATTCACGGTACAACTTAACGTATCTTTGATGACAACTGTGTTATAGAGGTCCGAGCTTCACTCAGAGGTAATCAGTCCCTTTGTCCTAGGACTGAGGGACTGATTATCCACTGTCTACTGTTTACATTTCTACAGTCTTCAGCAGATCATGTTCATGTATTGTACTGATAAAGTTACTGGATGGCGAAACGTCTACAAGTAAAAATAACCAGATGTTGCACATGTGTCTAATTCTCCATTAAGATTGCACTGACGGCCTACTCACCTGGAGGCCTACGCAAGATCTCCTTTCAAATCTTAAATAAGTTAAAACAACGTTTTTTCCCTGTTTTTGTGTGTGTGAGTGTGGTGGTGTGTTTTAATATGTCCCTGTTATAATATGTCCTTGTTTAACATGTCCTTGTTATAATATGTCCCTGTTATAATATGTCCCTGTTATAATGTGTCCTTGTTATAATATATCCTTGTGATAATATGTCCCTGTTATAATATGTCCCTGTTATAATATGTCCTTGTTTAACATGTCCTTGTTATAATATGTCCCTGTTATAATATGTCCTTGTTATATGTCCCTGTTATAATATGTCCTTGTTATAATATGTCCCTGTTATATGTCCTTGTTATAATATATCCTTGTGATAATATGTCCCTGTTATAATATGTCCTTGTTATAATATATCCTTGTGATAATATGTCCCTGTTATAATATGTCCCTGTTATAATACGTCCCTGTTATAATATGTCCTTGTTATAATATGTCCTTGTTATAATATGTCCCTGTTATAATATGTCCTTGTTATAATATGTCCTTGTTATAATACGTCCCTGTTATAATATGTCCCTGTAATAATATGTCCTTGTTATAATATGTCCTTGTTATAATATGTCCCTGTTATAATATGTCCCTGTTATAATATGTCCCTGCTATGTGTCCCTGTTATAATATGTCCCTGTTATAATATGTCTCTGTTATAATATGTCCCTGTAATAATATGTCCTTGTTATAATATGTCCCTGTTATAATATATCCCTGTTATAATATGTCCCTGTTATAATATGTCCCTGTTATAATATGTCCCTGCTATGTGTCCCTGTTATAATATGTCCCTGTTATATGTCCCTGTTATAATATGTCCCTGTTATAATATGTCCCTGCTATATGTTCCTGTTATAATATGTCCCTGTAATAATATGTCCTTGTTATAATATGTTCCTGTTATAATATGTCCCTGTTATAATATGTCCCTGTTATAATATGTCCCTGCTATGTGTCCCTGTTATAATATGTCCCTGTTATATGTCCCTGTTATAATATGTCCCTGTTATAATATGTCCCTGTTATATGTCCCTGCTATATGTTCCTGTTATAATATGTCCCTGTTATAATATGTCCTTGTTATTATATGTCCCTGTTATATGTCCCTGTTATAATATGTCCCTGTTATAATATGTCCCTGCTATATGTCCCTGTTATAATATGTCCCTGTTATAATGTATCCTTGTTATGATATGTCCCTGTTATAATATATCCCTTTTATAATATGTCCCTGTTATAATATGTCCCTGTTATAATATGTCCCTGTTATATGTCCCTGTTATAATATGTCCCTGTTATAATATGTCCCTGTTATAATATGTCCCTGCTATATGTTCCTGTTATATGTCCCTGTTATAATATGTCCCTGTTATAATATGTCCCTGTTATAATATGTCCCTGTTATAATATGTCCCTGCTATATGTTCCTGTTATAATATGTCCCTGTTATAATATGTCCCTGTTATAATATGTCCCTGTTATATGTCCCTGTTATAATATGTCCCTGTTATAATATGTCCTTGCTATATGTTCCTGTTATAATATGTCCCTGTTATAATATGTCCCTGCTATATGTTCCTGTTATAATATGTCCCTGTTATAAAATGTCCCTGTTATAATATGTCCCTGTTATAATATGTCCCTGTTATATGTCCCTGTTATAATATGTCCCTGTTATAATATGTCCCTGCTATATGTTCCTGTTATAATATGTCCCTGTTATATGTCCCTGTTATAATATGTCCCTGTTATAATATGTCCCTGCTATATGTTCCTGTTATAATATGTCCCTGTTATAATATGTCCTTGTTATAATATGTCCCTGTCATAATATGTCCCTGTTATAATATGTCCCTGTTATAATATGTCCCTGCTATATGTCCCTGTTATAATATGTCCCTGTTATAATATGTCCCTGCTATATGTCCCTGTTATAATATGTCCCTGTTATAATGTATCCTTGTTATGATATGTCCCTGTTATAATATATCCCTTTTATATGTCCCTGTTATAGCATATCTCTGTTATAATTTGTCCCTGTTATAATATATCCCTGTTATAATATGTCCCTGTTATAATATGTCCCTCTTATATGTCCCTGTTGTATGTCCCTGTTATAATATATCCCGTTTATAATATGCCCCTGTTATGATATGTCTCTTTTATAATATGTCCCTGTTATAATATGTTCCTGTTATAATATGTCCCTGTTATAATATGTTCCTGTTATAATATGTCCCTTTTATATGTCCCTGTTAGTAGTCATAATTTCTACAGGGGCATCCCTTCCGGTTTAGGGCCTTCCACTGGAGCATCCCTTCCGGTTTAGGCCTTCTACAGAGACATCCCTTCCGGTCTAGGACCAGCAGCTGGAGGGTCACCTTTTCACACCTAGGTGTTACTTCCGGTTTTGACCATGACCTCGCCCTCGAGACTACCTCACCCTTGACCCCCCAACCAATACCCCCACCCCCACGACCCCCGCCTTGCGACCCCGCCGTCGCGCCGCGCCCCGCGCACCCGCGCGCCCCGCCCCGCCGCCCCGCGCGCCCGCGCACCGCGCGCCCCGCCCCGCCGCCCCGCGCGCCCCGCGCGCCCCGCCCCACCCCGCGCGCCCGCCCGCGCCCCTTCGCGCCTTCTGCTGCGCCTTCTGCAGCGTCGTCCGGATCGCCCCCGCGCCTCGAATTTTTTTCCGATTTTTGTCGAATTTTTTTTGAATTTCATTTTCTTGTGCTCTCCATCTCCTCGGATCAAGTTTTTAAGGTTCCCCCTCTCACTTTCACCCCCATCCCAAAATTTCTCGATATTACAAGTTTTTGCATTCCCCCCTATGGGGGTTTTCGAAATTCTCCATCTCCTTGGATCAAATTTTTAAGGTTCCCCCTACCACTTTCACCCCCAACCCCAAAAATTTCTCGATGATACAAGTTTTGGATTCCCCCCTATGGGGTTTTCGAAATTCTCCAATTCCTCGGATCAAGGTTTTTTTTTTGGGTACCCCTCCTTTCACCCCCACCATCACAATTTTTTTCACTCGATAATACAAAGACTCTACTTCCTCGGATCAAGTTTTTTGGATTCCCCCCTCTGGGGGTTTTGAATTTCTCCATCTCCTCGGATCCCCCTCCCACTTTCACCCCCCAACCCAAAAATTTCTCGATGATACAAAGACTCTACTTCCTTGGATCAAGTTTTTTGATTACCCCTCCCACTTTCACCCCCACCCCAAATTTTATCGATAATACCATGACTCCATCTCCTTAGATCAAGTTTTTTTTTTGGATCCTCCCTATGGGGTTTTCGAAATTCTCCATCTCCTTGGATCAAGGTTTTTTGGATTGTCCCTCCTTCCACCACACCCCCCAATCCCAAAAATTTCTCAATATTACCAAATTTTTGGATTCCCCCCTATGGGGGTTTCGAAATTCTCCAATTCCTTGGATCAAGGTTTTTTGGTTTCCTCCCCTCTGGGGGTAAGCATTCAAATGAACTCCTCCTATGGGGCATGGTGCTCTCTCTTACTACAAGTCTAAACAAGTGTGACGTCAGTATTCCTCTCATTAATGTGTTTACTCGACGGTCAGTGACGTCACGCACACAGGCTGAATCATGACGACCCTTTAGTTCATTCAAGTTAATAAGGGGATATAGTACCTACATCATAGGGAAAACATTTTCATCATCAGAAAAGTCACATTTTTTGTTTCGTTAATACCCATAACAATCCAACAATTTCTTTACAACACAAGTCTAGACATTTTTTTAACTATTTCATCTCAGGTCACTCCCCCCCCACGAAGTAACCTCCTCCCCACCCTCCCGAACCCTCACACTCCAACCAACACCTCACAATTTTCACTCATAACCCCCAATTTTTCTCGTTTTAACCCTTTTAGTTCATTAAAGTTAATAAGGGGATACAGTACATCAGAAAGTCACCACAACACTTATAACCACTTTTCGATAAATTCACTAGTCACAATTTTACATATTACGAAGTTAAATACGCACTTTTACTTTGAACACCTTCAAAACACTCTCTTAAATCATTTGAATACTCACAAAAATACCTTTATACATTTCCAAACAACACTGAAATACTCCAAAACATCATTCGAACACCCCCCCAAAATCACCTCTGAATACTCCCAGAACACCTTCATAAGTACTCTTGCACATCATTTGAACACCTTCATAAGTACTCTCATAATCATTTGTACACCTTCAAAAAACACCTTTGAATACTCACATAAACACCCTTGAACACCTTCAAAACACCTTTGAATAACCTCAAAACACCTTTGAACACCTTCAAAACAAAACAACATTTGAACACACTTAAAACACCTTTGAACACCTTTGAACATTTCCAAACAACACTGAAACACTTCCAAAAACACCATTTGACTACTCCCAAATACACCACTGAATACTAAAACACCACTGAATACACTCAAAACACCACCAAAATCACCATGAAACACTTCCAAAAAAACACAATTTGAGTACTCCCAATTACACACTGAATACTACTAAAACACCACTGAATTCAATCAAAAACACCCTTCAACACCTTCAAACACCCTTGAACACCTTCAAAACACTCTTGAACACTTTTCAAAAACACCTTTGAACATTTCCAATCAACACTGAAACACTTCCAAAAAAAAAACACAATTTGAGTACTCCCAATTACACCACTGAATACTACTAAAACACCGCTGAATTCAATCAAAACACCCTTCAACACCTTCAAACACCCTTGAACACCTTCAAAACACTCTTGAACACTTTTCAAAAACACCTTTGAACATTTCCAATCAACACTGAAACACTTCCAAAAAAAAAAAACACAATTTGAGTACTCCCAATTACACCACTGAATACTACTAAAACACCGCTGAATTCAATCAAAACACCCTTCAACACCTTCAAAACACCTTTGAACACCTTTGAACACCTTCAAAAAAACAACATTTGAACACACTCAAAACACCTTTGAACACCTTTGAACATTTCCAAACAACACTGAAACACTTCCAAAAACACCATTTGAGTACTCCCAAATACACCACTGAATACTAAAACACCACTGAATACACTCAAAACACCACCAAAATCACCATAAACTAAGATCAACACCCACATCCCACAACACCCACAACCCACAACACCCACATTTTTTTCTCGTTTTATCTAATTTCATCAGAAAAGTCACAACACCCACACCCCCCATTTTTTTCTCGTTTTAACCCTTTTAGTTCATTAAAGTTAAATAAGGGGACACACTACATCAGAAAAAGTCCCAACAACAACCCACTTATAACATTTTTTTTCGGTATCTCTAGTTCGACAACAACACCCACAACACCCACATCCCACAACACCCATGAACATTTCCAAAACACTATTTGAGTACTCCCAATTACACCACTGATTACTACTAAAACACCGCTGAATTCAATCAAAACACCCTTCAACACCTTCAAACACCCCTGAACACCTTCAAAACACTCTTGAACACTTTTCAAAAACACCTTTGTACATTTCCAATCAACACTGAAACACTTCCAAAAACACCATTTGAGTACTCCCAATTACACCACTGATTACTACTAAAACACCGCTGAATTCAATCAAAACACCCTTCAACACCTTCAAACACCCTTGAACACACTCAAAACACCCTTCAACACCTTCAAAACACCTTTGAACACCTTCAAAGCACCTTTGAACACATTCAAAACACTCTCATAATCATTTGAACACCTTCATAAGTACTCTCATAATCATTTGTACACCTTCAAAAAAAAACAACATTTGAACACACTCAAAACACCTTTGAACATTTCCAAACAATACTGAAACACTTCCAAAAACACCATTTGAGTACTCCCAAATACACCACTGAATACTAAATCACCACTGAATACACTCAAAACACCACCAAAATCACCATAAACTAAGATCAACACCCACATCCCACAACACCCACAACCCACAACACCCACAATTTTTTCTCGTTTTATCTAATTTCATCAGAAAGTCACAACACCCACACCCCCCATTTTTTTCTCGTTTTAACCCTTTTAGTTCATTAAAGTTAATAAGGGGCCACACTACATCAGAAAAAGTCACAAAAACAACCCACTTATAACGTCTTTTCGGTATCTCTAGTTCGACAACAACACCCACATCCCACATCACCCACATCCCACATCCCCCACACACACACACACAGACACACACACACACACACACACACATCCCTAACCTAACCTAACCTAACCTAACTTAACCTAACCTAACCTAACCTAACCTAACCTAACCTAACTTATCCTAACCTAGCCTAACCTAACCTAACCTTACCTAAATTATCCTAACCTAACCTAACCTAACCCAACCTAACCTAACCTAACCTAGCCTAACCTAACTTAACCTAACCTAACCTAACCTACCCTAACCTAACCTAACCTAACCTATCTTAACCTTACCTAACCTAACCTAACCTAACCTAGCCTAACCTAACTTAACCTAACCTAACCTAACCTACCCTAACCTAACCTAGCCTAACCTATCTTAACCTTACCTAACCTAACCTAGCCGAACCTATCCTAACCTAACCTAAAATATATTGGAACACTTCCAAAATACATTAGAGTACTCCAGAATTACTTTGAACGACTCCATTTTTGGATATTTCCAAATTAGTTTTGAAAACTTTATCGTAAAATCGAACATTATTTTTCTTGTTGGTAAAACACACTCAATGGTAGAAATATTTACTCGATTTCCGAATAGAAGCACTGTCCTCGCTCTGAGAGACTCATTGTGGGTCACCCCAACACATGGTGTAATGCGCTTCACACCCAAGGTAGAACATAACACCTGCGTCAACTCAGGACAGACAGGCGCCATGTAATGCGGGTAACATCCAAGGTAGAAAATCATCTCTTTCCAGACCAACTGTCTATCCTAACCTAACCTAACCTAACCTAATTCCTAACCTAACCTAACCTCACCTAACCGAACCTAACCTAACTCCATCAATCACCTCTATCCTAACCTAACCTAACCCAACCTAACTCCATCAAACACCTCTATCCTAACCTAACCTAACCTATCCTAACCTAACCTAACTCCATCAAACACCTCGAATACTACCTAACTTAACCTAACCTAACCTTACCTAACCTACCGAACCCAACCTAACCTAACCTAACCTATCCTAACCTGTCCCAACCTAACCTATCCTAACCTATCCTAACCTAACCTAACCTAACCTAACCTAACTTATCCTATGCTAACCTAACCTAACTTATCCTAACCTAACCTATCCTAACCTAACCTAAACACTGACTAACTTTGAACCAACTCTGAACACCACTGATCTTCTTCAAAAATGCTCTGCACATCATTTGAACACCTTCAAAAAAACACCATCAAACACCTCCGAATACTCCCAAAAAACACTACTGATTACTACCAAATCACCACTGAATACTACCAATCACCGTCAAAATCACCAGAAACTAAGTTTAACATCACCATCTAACATCCTTTTTATAGAAATCCCCTCAAATCACTATAACCAAGAACTCCCTCCCCATTTGACGCATAAAAAAAAAAAGCATGAACACAAACCTAATACGCAAACACTTAGTACATGATCACCATCAACTGAAAACATATCTTGTACACACACATAATATAAGACAATCACCAACTACAATCACCCATGTTCACTTACCTCAAAATCACTAATATCACAGAAAACAATCATTTTTATAAACATTTCACACACAAAAAAAAAAAAAATCATATTTGACAATATCTAAGCGCACTCACCTCACTACCACCAACACACGATGTCTCACCTCACAGGACCGACAAAGCTCACCTCCAGTGACGTCACACTCCCATTGTGTTACTTGGTGGTTGGTAACATCACACCTAACCCCCCCTTGTTTCAACCTATTGTACCCTACATTATCTAAGTACACTATATCCAACACGATTACCAGATTTTATGATCCCCAACACCAAGATCACAGAAAACACACATTTTTTATAATTATTCACACAAAAATCACGATCACCAATTCCATATCATGTTTACCGTCATCTATCAACACTAATCACCAAGATCACCAAAAAATCTAAGATCATGCATCTCAAAACTACTATGATCACTGAAAACACTTATTTTTTAAACATTCGCACAAAAATAAGACATACACAAAAATACCACAACACTTCCACCAACATCTATAACATAACATGAGCACTATAACATATCACTATCACAAAAAAAAATAATACACAGACACCCACATATTATACATTTCAATTGCAAATTTAAGACATGAGACATACACACCAAATCTAAGACATTCACCTCCAACTAAGACATACACATCACCCCTAAAACTTCCTTCCTTATTCATTCCGTATATCTCCTAGAGCTGTTTTAACCCCGACGGATCCACCACGACGTAGGAGCCAGAGTGTAGTAGGTGGTGTTGGAGTGGTGATGGTTCCTCTGGCTCCTACGTCGTGATGGATCCGTCGGGGTTAAAACAGCTCTAGGAGATATACGGAATGAATAAGGAAGGAAGTTTTAGGGGTGATGTGTATGTCTTAGTTGGAGGTGAATGTCTTAGATTTGGTGTGTATGTCTCATGTCTTAAATTTGCAATTGAAATGTATAATATGTGGGTGTCTGTGTATTATTTTTTTTTGTGATAGTGATATGTTATAGTGCTCATGTTATGTTATAGATGTTGGTGGAAGTGTTGTGGTATTTTTGTGTATGTCTTATTTTTGTGCGAATGTTTAAAAAATAAGTGTTTTCAGTGATCATAGTAGTTTTGAGATGCATGATCTTAGATTTTTTGGTGATCTTGGTGATTAGTGTTGATAGATGACGGTAAACATGATATGGAATTGGTGATCGTGATTTTTGTGTGAATAATTATAAAAAATGTGTGTTTTCTGTGATCTTGGTGTTGGGGATCATAAAATCTGGTAATCGTGTTGGATATAGTGTACTTAGATAATGTAGGGTACAATAGGTTGAAACAAGGGGGGGTTAGGTGTGATGTTACCAACCACCAAGTAACACAATGGGAGTGTGACGTCACTGGAGGTGAGCTTTGTCGGTCCTGTGAGGTGAGACATCGTGTGTTGGTGGTAGTGAGGTGAGTGCGCTTAGATATTGTCAAATATGATTTTTTTTTTTTTTGTGTGTGAAATGTTTATAAAAATGATTGTTTTCTGTGATATTAGTGATTTTGAGGTAAGTGAACATGGGTGATTGTAGTTGGTGATTGTCTTATATTATGTGTGTGTACAAGATATGTTTTCAGTTGATGGTGATCATGTACTAAGTGTTTGCGTATTAGGTTTGTGTTCATGCTTTTTTTTTTTATGCGTCAAATGGGGAGGGAGTTCTTGGTTATAGTGATTTGAGGGGATTTCTATAAAAAGGATGTTAGATGGTGATGTTAAACTTAGTTTCTGGTGATTTTGACGGTGATTGGTAGTATTCAGTGGTGATTTGGTAGTAATCAGTAGTGTTTTTTGGGAGTATTCGGAGGTGTTTGATGGTGTTTTTTTGAAGGTGTTCAAATGATGTGCAGAGCATTTTTGAAGAAGATCAGTGGTGTTCAGAGTTGGTTCAAAGTTAGTCAGTGTTTAGGTTAGGTTAGGATAGGTTAGGTTAGGATAAGTTAGGTTAGGTTAGCATAGGATAAGTTAGGTTAGGTTAGGTTAGGTTAGGATAGGTTAGGATAGGTTAGGTTGGGACAGGTTAGGATAGGTTAGGTTAGGTTAGGTTGGGTTCGGTAGGTTAGGTAAGGTTAGGTTAGGTTAAGTTAGGTAGTATTCGAGGTGTTTGATGGAGTTAGGTTAGGTTAGGATAGGTTAGGTTAGGTTAGGATAGAGGTGTTTGATGGAGTTAGGTTGGGTTAGGTTAGGTTAGGATAGAGGTGATTGATGGAGTTAGGTTAGGTTCGGTTAGGTGAGGTTAGGTTAGGTTAGGAATTAGGTTAGGTTAGGTTAGGTTAGGATAGACAGTTGGTCTGGAAAGAGATGATTTTCTACCTTGGATGTTACCCGCATTACATGGCGCCTGTCTGTCCTGAGTTGACGCAGGTGTTATGTTCTACCTTGGGTGTGAAGCGCATTACACCATGTGTTGGGGTGACCCACAATGAGTCTCTCAGAGCGAGGACAGTGCTTCTATTCGGAAATCGAGTAAATATTTCTACCATTGAGTGTGTTTTACCAACAAGAAAAATAATGTTCGATTTTACGATAAAGTTTTCAAAACTAATTTGGAAATATCCAAAAATGGAGTCGTTCAAAGTAATTCTGGAGTACTCTAATGTATTTTGGAAGTGTTCCAATATATTTTAGGTTAGGTTAGGATAGGTTCGGCTAGGTTAGGTTAGGTAAGGTTAAGATAGGTTAGGCTAGGTTAGGTTAGGGTAGGTTAGGTTAGGTTAGGTTAAGTTAGGTTAGGCTAGGTTAGGTTAGGTTAGGTTAGGTAAGGTTAAGATAGGTTAGGTTAGGTTAGGTTAGGGTAGGTTAGGTTAGGTTAGGTTAAGTTAGGTTAGGCTAGGTTAGGTTAGGTTAGGTTGGGTTAGGTTAGGTTAGGTTAGGATAATTTAGGTAAGGTTAGGTTAGGTTAGGCTAGGTTAGGATAAGTTAGGTTAGGTTAGGTTAGGTTAGGTTAGGTTAGGTTAAGTTAGGTTAGGTTAGGTTAGGTTAGGGATGTGTGTGTGTGTGTGTGTGTGTCTGTGTGTGTGTGTGTGGGGGATGTGGGATGTGGGTGATGTGGGATGTGGGTGTTGTTGTCGAACTAGAGATACCGAAAAGACGTTATAAGTGGGTTGTTTTTGTGACTTTTTCTGATGTAGTGTGGCCCCTTATTAACTTTAATGAACTAAAAGGGTTAAAACGAGAAAAAAATGGGGGGTGTGGGTGTTGTGACTTTCTGATGAAATTAGATAAAACGAGAAAAAATTGTGGGTGTTGTGGGTTGTGGGTGTTGTGGGATGTGGGTGTTGATCTTAGTTTATGGTGATTTTGGTGGTGTTTTGAGTGTATTCAGTGGTGATTTAGTATTCAGTGGTGTATTTGGGAGTACTCAAATGGTGTTTTTGGAAGTGTTTCAGTATTGTTTGGAAATGTTCAAAGGTGTTTTGAGTGTGTTCAAATGTTGTTTTTTTTTGAAGGTGTACAAATGATTATGAGAGTACTTATGAAGGTGTTCAAATGATTATGAGAGTGTTTTGAATGTGTTCAAAGGTGCTTTGAAGGTGTTCAAAGGTGTTTTGAAGGTGTTGAAGGGTGTTTTGAGTGTGTTCAAGGGTGTTTGAAGGTGTTGAAGGGTGTTTTGATTGAATTCAGCGGTGTTTTAGTAGTAATCAGTGGTGTAATTGGGAGTACTCAAATGGTGTTTTTGGAAGTGTTTCAGTGTTGATTGGAAATGTACAAAGGTGTTTTTGAAAAGTGTTCAAGAGTGTTTTGAAGGTGTTCAGGGGTGTTTGAAGGTGTTGAAGGGTGTTTTGATTGAATTCAGCGGTGTTTTAGTAGTAATCAGTGGTGTAATTGGGAGTACTCAAATAGTGTTTTGGAAATGTTCATGGGTGTTGTGGGATGTGGGTGTTGTGGGTGTTGTTGTCGAACTAGAGATACCGAAAAAAAATGTTATAAGTGGGTTGTTGTTGGGACTTTTTCTGATGTAGTGTGTCCCCTTATTTAACTTTAATGAACTAAAAGGGTTAAAACGAGAAAAAAATGGGGGGTGTGGGTGTTGTGACTTTTCTGATGAAATTAGATAAAACGAGAAAAAAATGTGGGTGTTGTGGGTTGTGGGTGTTGTGGGATGTGGGTGTTGATCTTAGTTTATGGTGATTTTGGTGGTGTTTTGAGTGTATTCAGTGGTGTTTTAGTATTCAGTGGTGTATTTGGGAGTACTCAAATGGTGTTTTTGGAAGTGTTTCAGTGTTGTTTGGAAATGTTCAAAGGTGTTCAAAGGTGTTTTGAGTGTGTTCAAATGTTGTTTTTTTGAAGGTGTTCAAAGGTGTTCAAAGGTGTTTTGAAGGTGTTGAAGGGTGTTTTGATTGAATTCAGCGGTGTTTTAGTAGTATTCAGTGGTGTAATTGGGAGTACTCAAATTGTGTTTTTTTTTTTTTGGAAGTGTTTCAGTGTTGATTGGAAATGTTCAAAGGTGTTTTTGAAAAGTGTTCAAGAGTGTTTTGAAGGTGTTCAAGGGTGTTTGAAGGTGTTGAAGGGTGTTTTGATTGAATTCAGCGGTGTTTTAGTAGTATTCAGTGGTGTAATTGGGAGTACTCAAATTGTGTTTTTTTTTGGAAGTGTTTCAGTGTTGATTGGAAATGTTCAAAGGTGTTTTTGAAAAGTGTTCAAGAGTGTTTTGAAGGTGTTCAAGGGTGTTTGAAGGTGTTGAAGGGTGTTTTTGATTGAATTCAGTGGTGTTTTAGTAGTATTCAGTGTGTAATTGGGAGTACTCAAATTGTGTTTTTTTGGAAGTGTTTCATGGTGATTTTGGTGGTGTTTTGAGTGTATTCAGTGGTGTTTTAGTATTCAGTGGTGTATTTGGGAGTAGTCAAATGGTGTTTTTGGAAGTGTTTCAGTGTTGTTTGGAAATGTTCAAAGGTGTTCAAAGGTGTTTTAAGTGTGTTCAAATGTTGTTTTGTTTTGAAGGTGTTCAAAGGTGTTTTGAGGTTATTCAAAGGTGTTTTGAAGGTGTTCAAGGGTGTTTATGTGAGTATTCAAAGGTGTTTTTTGAAGGTGTACAAATGATTATGAGAGTACTTATGAAGGTGTTCAAATGATGTGCAAGAGTACTTATGAAGGTGTTCTGGGAGTATTCAGAGGTGATTTTGGGGGGGTGTTCGAATGATGTTTTGGAGTATTTCAGTGTTGTTTGGAAATGTATAAAGGTATTTTTGTGAGTATTCAAATGATTTAAGAGAGTGTTTTGAAGGTGTTCAAAGTAAAAGTGCGTATTTAACTTCGTAATATGTAAAATTGTGACTAGTGAATTTATCGAAAAGTGGTTATAAGTGTTGTGGTGACTTTCTGATGTACTGTATCCCCTTATTAACTTTAATGAACTAAAAGGGTTAAAACGAGAAAAATTGGGGGTTATGAGTGAAAATTGTGAGGTGTTGGTTGGAGTGTGAGGGTTCGGGAGGGTGGGGAGGAGGTTACTTCGTGGGGGGGGAGTGACCTGAGATGAAATAGTTAAAAAAATGTCTAGACTTGTGTTGTAAAGAAATTGTTGGATTGTTATGGGTATTAACGAAACAAAAAATGTGACTTTTCTGATGATGAAAATGTTTTCCCTATGATGTAGGTACTATATCCCCTTATTAACTTGAATGAACTAAAGGGTCGTCATGATTCAGCCTGTGTGCGTGACGTCACTGACCGTCGAGTAAACACATTAATGAGAGGAATACTGACGTCACACTTGTTTAGACTTGTAGTAAGAGAGAGCACCATGCCCCATAGGAGGAGTTCATTTGAATGCTTACCCCCAGAGGGGAGGAAACCAAAAAACCTTGATCCAAGGAATTGGAGAATTTCGAAACCCCCATAGGGGGGAATCCAAAAATTTGGTAATATTGAGAAATTTTTGGGATTGGGGGGTGTGGTGGAAGGAGGGACAATCCAAAAAACCTTGATCCAAGGAGATGGAGAATTTCGAAAACCCCATAGGGAGGATCCAAAAAAAAAACTTGATCTAAGGAGATGGAGTCATGGTATTATCGATAAAATTTGGGGTGGGGGTGAAAGTGGGAGGGGTAATCAAAAAACTTGATCCAAGGAAGTAGAGTCTTTGTATCATCGAGAAATTTTTGGGTTGGGGGGTGAAAGTGGGAGGGGGATCCGAGGAGATGGAGAAATTCAAAACCCCCAGAGGGGGGAATCCAAAAAACTTGATCCGAGGAAGTAGAGTCTTTGTATTATCGAGTGAAAAAAATTGTGATGGTGGGGGTGAAAGGAGGGGTACCCAAAAAAAAAACCTTGATCCGAGGAATTGGAGAATTTCGAAAACCCCATAGGGGGGAATCCAAAACTTGTATCATCGAGAAATTTTTGGGGTTGGGGGTGAAAGTGGGAGGGGGAACCTTAAAAATTTGATCCAAGGAGATGGAGAATTTCGAAAACCCCCATAGGGGGGAATGCAAAAACTTGTAATATCGAGAAATTTTGGGATGGGGGTGAAAGTGAGAGGGGGAACCTTAAAAACTTGATCCGAGGAGATGGAGAGCACAAGAAAATGAAATTCAAAAAAAATTCGACAAAAATCGGAAAAAAATTCGAGGCGCGGGGGCGATCCGGACGACGCTGCAGAAGGCGCAGCAGAAGGCGCGAAGGGGCGCGGGCGGGCGCGCGGGGTGGGGCGGGGCGCGCGGGGCGCGCGGGGCGGCGGGGCGGGGCGCGCGGTGCGCGGGCGCGCGGGGCGGCGGGGCGGGGCGCGCGGGTGCGCGGGGCGCGGCGCGACGGCGGGGTCGCAAGGCGGGGGTCGGGGGGGTGGGGGTATTGGTTGGGGGGTCAAGGGTGAGGTAGTCTCGAGGGCGAGGTCATGGTCAAAACCGGAAGTAACACCTAGGTGTGAAAAGGTGACCCTCCAGCTGCTGGTCCTAGACCGGAAGGGATGTCTCTGTAGAAGGCCTAAACCGGAAGGGATGCTCCAGTGGAAGGCCCTAAACCGGAAGGGATGCCCCTGTAGAAATTATGACTACTCCTGTTATAATATGTCAATATGTCCCTGTTATAATATGTCCCTGTTATAATATGTCCCTGTTATAATTTGTCTTTGTTATCATATATCCCTGTTGTAATATATCCCTCTTGTAATATGTCTCTGTTGTAGTATATCCCTGTTATACGTCTGTTATAATACCCTGTTTATTTTATTTGTTGTTGCTTTATGCAGATTGTGTGGTATTGTGAAGGATGAGACGGGTAGGCAGGGGGGAGAAGAGTGACGGTGAGAGACAGTGAGAGACAGTAAGAAAGGAGAGAGACAGAGGGAGGAACACAGGAATTAGAAATTAAATGTCCGCTTGTTTTGTGGTGAGATGTTTGTTATTGTCGCCCAGATGATGAGAGGAGGGGGAGCGGGAGAGCGGGGGAGGGGGAGGGGGGCGGGGGAGCGGGGGAGGGGGAGGGGGAGGGGGAGCTAGAGAGGGGGGAGGGAAGAGTAGGTTTGCGAGAGGTGGGGAGGGGGGAGGAGGATGGGGAGGGGGAGGGGGAGGGGGGGAGAGAAAACAAAGATTGGGGAGAGGAGAATTATTATTATAATAAAAAAGAAGAGGTAAGCCACAAGGGCTGTACAGCAGGGGAGAGAAGAGTTGGTTACGTGCGGAAAGTAGGGAGGTAGAAAGGTAGTGAGGAGGGCAAGTTAAGAAGGAAGGGAGAGGAGGGGAAACAAGCGATGAGAGGGGGGGAAGAGGGGAGAGAATGTGACAGCTAGATAAGGAGGAGATAAAGTGAGAAAAGTGAAGGAATGGGTAAGAGAAGAAAAGTAGGAGAGATAAACGAGGGGAGAGAGAGAGAGAGAGAGAGAGAGAGAGAGAGAGAGATGATGTATTAGGTGAGTACACACACACACACACACACACACACACACACACACACACACACACACACACACACACACACACACACACACACACACACACCTGAATCTCAAGCATCAATTAGAGGTTAGGTTGACTTGTCAAGTGGGACTCGTGTGTCCTGGAGTGTGACGTCCGAGTGTGTGTCTCCAAGGTCAAGCTGAGTGTGAGGTGGTCCTCACTCAGCTCTCTCTTGAGGGCTTCTCTGACACTAAGTCCCTACTACTGAATGTGTGAGATGTTTCATAAGTGTTATGTATCTGTGTCAAGTGTTTCATTAAGTGTCAAGTATCAGTGTCAAGTATTTCATATGTGTCAAGTATAAGTGTCAAGTGTTTCAATAAGTGTCACAAATAACCCGCACAGTCGTTGTAAGCTCCTCTCTTCTATGTACGGGTTATTTATGTATCTTCAAGAAGATGGTGATGGCACTGTAGTGGCACTGAAGATGATGGTGAGGGCACTGTAGTGGCACTGAAGATGATGGTGAGGGCACTGTATTGGCACTGAAGATGATGGTGAGGGCACTGTAGTGGCACTGAAGATGATGGTGAGGGCACTGTAGTGGCACTGATGATGGTGAGGTCACTGTAGTGGCACTGAAGATGATGGTGAGGGCACTGTAGTGGCACTGAAGATGATGGTGAGGTCACTGTAGTGGCACTGATGATGGTGAGGGCACTGTAGTGGCACTGAAGATGATGGTGAGAGCACTGCAGTGGCACTGAAGATGATGGTGAGGGCACTGTAGTGGCACTGAAGATGGTGAGGTCACTGTATTGGCACTGAAGACGATGGTGAGGGCACTGTAGTGGCACTGAAGATGATGGTGATGGCACTGTAGAGGCACTCAAGATGGTGAGGGCACTGTAGTGGCACTGAAGATGATGGTGAGGGCACTGTAGTGGCACTGAAGATGGTGAGGTCACTGCAGTGGCACTGAAGACGATGGTGAGGTCACTGTAGTGGCACTGAAGATGATGGTGAGGGCACTGTAGTGGCACTGAAGATGATGGTGAGGTCACTGTAGTGGCACTGATGATGGTGAGGGCACTGTAGTGGCACTGAAGATGATGGTGAGAGCACTGCAGTGGCACTGAAGATGATGGTGAGGGCACTGTAGTGGCACTGAAGATGGTGAGGTCACTGTATTGGCACTGAAGACGATGGTGAGGGCACTGTAGTGGCACTGAAGATGATGGTGATGGCACTGTAGAGGCACTCAAGATGGTGAGGGCACTGTAGTGGCACTGAAGATGATGGTGAGGGCACTGTAGTGGCACTGAAGATGGTGAGGTCACTGCAGTGGCACTGAAGACGATGGTGAGGGCACTGTAGTGGCACTGAAGATGATGGTGAGAGCACTGTAGTGGCACTGAAGATGATGGTGAGGGCACTGTAGTGGCACCGAAGACGATGGTGAGGGCACTGTAGTGGCACTGAAGATGATGGTGAGGGCACTGTAGAGGCACTAAAGATGATGGTGAGGGGACTGTAGTGGCAATGAAGATGATGGTGAGGGCACTGTAGTGGCACTGAAGATGGTGAGGTCACTGTAGTGGCACTGAAGATGATGGTGAGGGCACTGTAGTGGCACTGATGATGGTGAGGGCACTGTAGTGGCACTGAAGATGATGGTGAGGGCACTGTAGAGGCACTAAAGATGATGGTGAGGGGACTGTAGTGGCACTGAAGATGGTGAGGTCACTGTAGTGGCACTGAAGATGATGGTGAGGGCACTGTAGTGGCACTGATGATGGTGAGGTCACTGTAGTGGCACTGAAGATGATGGTGAGGGCACTGTAGTGGCACTGATGATGGTGAGGGCACTGTAGTGGCACTGATGATGGTGAGGGCACTGTAGTGGCAATGAAGATGATGGTGAGGGCACTGTAGTGGCACTGAAGATGATGGTGAGGGCACTGTAGTGGCACTGAAGATGATGGTGAGGTCACTGTAGTGACACTGAAGATGATGGTGAGGGCACTGTAGTGGCACTGAAGATGATGGTGAGGGCACTGTAGTGGCACTGAAGATGATGGTGAGGTCACTGTAGTGGCACTGAAGATGATGGTGAGGTCACTGTAGTGGCACTGAAGATGGTGAGGTCACTGTAGAGGCACTGAAGATGATGGTGAGGTCACTGTAGCGGCACTGATGATGGTGAGGGCACTGTAGTGGCACTGAAGATGATGGTGAGGTAACTGTAGTGGCACTGAAGATGGTGAAGTCACTGTAATGGCACTGAAGATGATGTCACTGTAGTGGCACTGAAGATGATGGTGATGGCACTGTAGTGGCACTGAAGATGATGGTGAGGTCACTGTAGTGGCACTGAAGATGATGGGGAGGTCACTGTAGTGGCACTGAAGATGATGGTGAGGTCACTGTAGTGGCACTGAAGATGATGGTGATGGCACTGTAGTGGCACTGAAGATGATGCCAGGTGTTCGCTTTTGTTTGCAATACTTGTTTTAATAATAATAATAATATAATAATAATGACAATGATAATAATAATAATAATAATAATAATAATGATAATAATAATAATAATAATAATAATGATAATAATAATAATAATAATAATAATAATAATAATAATAATAAAAATATAATAATAATAATCATCATAATCATCACCAACACCATCATCATAATCATCATCATAATCATCACCATCTTAATCATCATCATAATCATCACCATCTTAATCATCACCATCATAATCATCACCAACACCATCATCATAATCATCATCACCATCATCATAATCATCACCTTCTATAATGAAAGGATTATTTGGTAGCTGTAGCGGGTTGTAAATGATATACGTCTTCGGAGGCTTCTTACTTTATTGTTAAGTAGTGGTGGGTTACACAGGCTTGTGTGTTTGAGCCCATGGCCCGGGAGGGCCATGCCCACGAGAGAGAGCTGGGAGGCCTTGTGTGTCGTTGCTAGGCCGCTGTGTGAGTGAGAGCGAGGCAAGTCTGGGCATACTGAAGTGGCAAGGCCTATAGATGGCAGCACCTGAGTGGCGCGAAATATGAACTAAGCTGGCAGACAGCATGGGCTGTCTGTGCAGACAGTACAGGCTGTCTACATACGCTCGGCCACCTACCGCGCGTCGTCCCTACGCGACAATACTGGTAGTAAAAGAAACTCGGTCTCTCGTAGGAACAGGGCACAGAACACAAAATAAAAACATATATACACATATGGACATGGAAAAAAAAACTTCCTACAGGGAGGGAAGAAAAAAACATGTGGGGGGTGCTAAACATCGTGGTCATAGGCAGTGAGCGTCGGTGGGCATCACTGCACGACTTCCTGTGTCTGGACAGATACTGCAACACGGGAGACATCGCTGCCGCTGAGCTGTGACGTAACAGGGTACGGTCTCCTCTGGAACGGTGAAGCAGACATCGTAGGAGTCGCTGCAGGTTTTCACTCAACCTGGGGCACGACATGCTGGTGCCCTCGAGTGAGGCGTCGACAAAACTCGGCAACTGGGCAGGACTTCTGGCAAGCGACTCAGGAGGACACTTCTCGACTGGTACTGTCGCTGGGCTGTCACTGCCGGCGAGCGTGGAGCGAGTCGTGGCAGAGACGACTGGGCGAAACATCTGGGAGTCGTAACATCATACACCAGACTGCAGTGAGAGAGCTAGCAGTCAAAGTGACATCTTCTTTGTGCAGGCTGCTCACTGAAGCTTGTGACACGAGGCTGACACAGCGCCTGCCGACAGGCCTGGCTGCGGCTTGACGAGTATCATCTCTCGACAGTTGGAGTTATAGCAGAGGTTAGTCTAAGCGTCCCCAGACTTGTTTCTCTACATATAACTGCACTCTGACGGTCTGGAGGTGAAGTGAAACAAATCTCGATGGGAATCGTAGCAGGTACGATTCTACAGAACATCACGAGCGACGAGCATAAAAGCTTTCTGTACAAGGGGGCTCATACGCTCAGGGCTGAGTAATCAGCTGTCAAACACTGGTCACGTGGGTGACTTAGTGGTACAACTCAAGGGTCTGACCACAGACCTCACTGGACACACGGAAAACTTACAAACACACCACTGTACATACGGTACAACATGGCTTAACTAGCAAATGATGCTTCTCTGTGCACAAAACTGACACTAAGACATACTAAAATGTGAGAACACTGACTGAGAGGAATTAATTAACACACGACATATATCTTCTCTCAATCTTCTCGACAATACTGAAATAATTACTAGAACACTCGATGTGACATCATGTGATGTCAGGCGTGATGTCGCGAGGTGACGTCAGCAGCACTGTGACGTCAGCAGACATCTCGAGGTGACGTCAGCAGACATCTCGAGGTGACGTCAGGCAGACATCGTGAGGTGACGTCAGCAGACATCGTGACGTCATGAAGTCGGGCAGCATCGTGGGTGGCGTCGATGTGATGCGGGCAGCAGACCACAGCATGAGGCCTGGGACATCTGGTAACTCACGTGGCTTTGTAGGTCTACGTGACATCGGCCACACCCACGTGACGTCGTGATCCACGTAGCTTCGAGTGGCCTCGGGCACTCGGATACACAGCACTGGCAATGAATTCATACGAAAAACAGCAGAAAACACAGCAGAGGGAGTGGGCAGTGGTGAGTGTATGGTAGTGTGGTGGCGAGGAGCGTGCGTGAGTGTATGGCAGGGCGGGCATCTGGCCATTCCTCCTCCTCCTCCACCCACAAACACGTGGAGAAGCTCACACTGGACGCAGAAATCACCACAAAACTCACCTCTGGCTTGCTGAAACAGCTGTACTGAGCTGAACAACAACAGCAACATACAAGTGACGCTGAACACGTGACTTGAGAAACAGCGTGGGACACTGTAGCGTGGGACGCTGTAGCGTGGGGTCACTGTGATGCCACTCACAATTCTCGAAGACTTTCGACAAATTTCGGCTGGATCCTGCTAGTACCTGTGTCTGGATGCTCAAACGTGCAGACACGACATCAGGATAACTCGTAGAGAGACGGATGCTTCTTGTGTAGGGTGATGAAGTGAAGATGACTTCATACCTCTTCCTCCTTCTCTCCAGGCAAACACAACAGCTGCAAGCACCGCTGCCACCATTTATAACGGGGCTGTTTGGTAGGTGCTGTAGAGCGGTGTTAATGATATACTTCTTCGGAGGCTTCTTCGTTTATTGATAACGAGTGCTAGGTTACACAGGCTTGTGTGTTTGAGCCCATGGCCCGGGAGGGCCATGCCCACGAGAGAGAGCTGGGAGGCCTTGTGTGTCGTTGCTAGGCCGCTGTGTGAGTGAGAGCGAGGCAAGTCTGGGCATACTGAAGTGGCAAGGCCTATAGATGGCAGCACCTGAGTGGCGCGAAATATGAACTAAGCTGGCAGACAGCATGGGCTGTCTGTGCAGACAGTGAGCTAATACACACTTCTTAATCATC